>NC_137616.1:36610616-36625616 GCF_963280865.1 Gymnoscopelus braueri | reverse complement strand
TGGGGCCAGACACATGAACGAGCGAAAACGGTTTGGACCAATGGGCTCGACTCACGAGTTCGACTCACGAGCTTGCGCACGGGGCTGCGCGCGGAGGTGACACAAAACGCGTCACATAGGCCCCAAATAGGTCCCGCCCGTCACATTTGAGAGCACTCCATACAAGTGGATGGGCGGGGATTTCCGGTGCCCTCTCTATCATGTTTAACTCTACGTATCAAACCTACAGTAGCATCTATCTACAGTATATAACAGAATATTTAAATAGGATACTTAGCATCTACGACCAGCAAACATGACTACAGTACCTATCTACTGTAGTAATGCACATATAGCATATCGTTGCTGTCGGGCAGATAGCTCTTATCTCCATATTTTAACTTTTTGTGCTTTTTTTGTAAGTTAACGCCCTACTTGGTCATACTACAGCGTCACACAAAAGCATCAAAAGTAGCAGATCTGTAAGCTTGAAACGCGACCCGAAGCGACGCGCTTTGAGCTTGTAGATCAGCTACTTTTGAGGCTTTTGAATCCTGAAAAGTCACAGTTTTGGAAATTATGAGTTTTCCACCCGACAGAGACAGAGATATGATCAGTATGTGATTCATGTGCATGTGCTTTCTTGACTGCTGTCACTAATGTGTGCTTATGGTTTTTATGGTGTTGTTGGCGTGCGGTGGCTATAATGACATTTCTCTCTCAGGCTCTTGGGGGATAAATAAAGTTAATCAAATCAAAATCAAATTAAATATATACGGTATATATAATATAAAGCCAAAAGCATCTTTCAATTCTCAAACCACTGTACAGCGTCACTCAAAAGCATCAAAAGTAGCAGATCCACATCTACACCTTTGCTTTTGGTCAGAACTAAACTTTATTGGATCTTGTTTAGTCGATACACTTATTTGTTTTAGCTCTTGCTCATTTGATTCTCCTATTCGTCTCATCTGTTTCAGAAAGTAGGTAGCTGATCTATTGCACTTTTACCTTAGCGCTAGCCTAGGTATACTCTTAGTTGCTTGTTTTAGAAGAGAATGCACTTAAGACTTCTGGTGATTAGTAGCTTTGTTCCCTAACTATGTTGAATGCACTTATTGTAAGTTGCTTTGGATAAAAGCGTCTGCTAAATGACTGTAATGTAATGTAAAAAAATGTAATGAATGTTCACATATTTTCGTCAGTTGTTTCGCCTACTGTGTTATGACATGCTCAGAATAGGGACACCACGTTTTATGTGGTTAAAACCTTATAATGCACGCATTCTGTCATGCTTCTAAATCTATTCGCCAGCCGCAAATTCCAAATTCCTCACATTTCCATCGCAAATAAGATGGGAAAGAATTGTGAATGCTGGCATCAACTTCACCCACTCCATCCTAGCCAGCCCCTCATCCCCCGACTCCCCTTACCCGTAAATGGCTCTCCTTCTGTAATCCTCCCCAAGGCCTCCGCCCTGGGTGGCTGTGTCAAGCACAGTGTGTCACAGACGCACAGCTGATGTTGACGCTGGCAAACATAACGACTGATCTCCTCAGGGTCCCCGCTTTCTGTAGAGATGGTATTTGTGACTGACTGTTCTCATGTCAAGCCGGGACCCAGTGTGTGTTTTGCTGGCCTCTTGACTAGAACATACCGAATAAGATGTTCCCCACCCCACACTGCTATCTCAATGAATTTCATATCCAATTATCATATACTATTAAAGTAGACGTTTCATGACATTTCGAACCTCACGTGCTCTTCATCAGGCGTCTGATGAAGAGGCTCAACCTCAGACGATTACTTTGATAACTTCCACTCTTGATTTTGCCTACATGAGAGCTCTGAGACTCTCCTTATTAACGTTTGTGTCTAAACACTCCCATCCTAGTGCTACTGCATCTTTGCGCTTCATTCAAACTCTGTAGAACAGGGGTCGACTCGGCAAGTACGTTTGGCCTAGGGCCATATACGGTATACTACATATTTTAAGCCATTACATGGCAGGCCAGAACATAATCAATGGCTAATTTAAGAACTAGAACTTGCGACAGAAACCCATATAAGACATGCATGTGGTGGAGGGAAGGAGACTGGGAGAAGCGTTAGATAAACTTAATTCAAAAAAAATAAACAAGGACAGGGTTAGGCCCATTAATGGTACATTTGAGTTATGAAATGCTGTAAACAAGCTGGCTTTATTTTGCATTTTCCATATTGTGAATAATAAATGTGTATCATTTTTATTTTGAGAGGGACTGACTGCTTCTCTCTTTAAGCACGACCACCATGTAACTTATATTAATAATTATATGACAGAATTATTCCTGGGCCTCAGTGACCCAACTCCTCCCACACATGCAACGTAGAATTATGTTTTGGATCGTTCGCGTAATGGGTGTTTGCTATTAACCCATTAATACCTGGAACGCATCTGTGTCACTTTCGATTTCTTTGGCTATTCAAAAATAGCAGATCTACAAGCTCATAGCGCGGCACCGAGTGCCGCGCTACGAGCTTGCAGATCTGCTATTTTTGAAAAATCGCGAAAAAATATATTTTTTATTTTTTTCAAAAAACTGTTAGGATTTAGATTTTTTTAAAGAATTGCCTCAGGTCTTAATGGGTTAAGTATGTCTGTAGTAGCCTACCTGAGTGGGAAGTCAGCCATCCTACCTATTGATTGCACTATGAGGGGTTCAGCGCCACAGTGAACCCTGCTGTCTGATAAGTGGTTGTCTGTAACTGCCGTTCACTCTCAACATGGATATAAGTAATAAGCATTATTCACGAGGGGTAGATTCTCTATTTGTACATTATAGCTTGTATATGAGACTGTCAGTCCAAAATAATTTGCTGGGACAGATATTAATGCTGGTGGGCCAATTCTGGCCTGGGGGAAGACTAGCACTGCTGCTGCTAAATAGACTGGAAAACTGGGTTGGACTTTCTGGCAGAATCCTTAATAGGTTCAAATCTTACTTTCAACACTGGGACTTATTTTTTTGCTTCCATTGGCAACAACACATCCAAGCGAAAGAACATGATATGTGGTGGAGCTCCCCCAGGTTCATTATTTGGGCCTCTTCTATTTAAATTTCACATGCCCTTAGGCCACATTATAAATAAATAAAAATACATGAATTGATAAATAAATAAATAACCATAATTTTGTGTATCACACTAGAAGGTAATTGTCCTTGGTCCCAAGGAAGAAAGGCTGAAATGTAGTGCTCACCTTGACTCCCTGTCTCTGAGGGCTAAAGGCCAAGACAGAACTCTAGGTGATTCATCTCTAAATTTGAGTCCACAGTCCAAGTCAATAATATGTTCAGCCTATTATCATCTTCAAAATATAGCAAGAGGAATTAGAGGATTCTTTGACTTGGCTTTTTACATTATGCCTTTTACTCTACATTTTCACTTCAAAAAGTCTCAGTTTGCCGGGGACTGTTCCCAGTCCCAGGCACTAACTAACTGTTCCCAGCCTTAAAATAGGCAGAGTTTATTATCGTTGTCATTTATTATTTATTAGTAGCTAATTATTATGCCAGTAAGTTGGAACAAACTTCCAGAGGATCTGAGGCTTGTGCCAACTCATTAACTACTTTTAAATCCAAGCTAAATACTTCCACTGCCTTTTGTTTCACGTTTGTTTCTAATTTAACCCGAGACCTGAGACTGATTCTACAATTCTACACACACACACACACACACACACACACACACACACACACACACACGCACACACACACACACACACACACACACACACACACACGACGATGACTGAAAGACCCAATTACACTTTGTAAAGTCTGTGATGCACATTTGTATTAATAACTTGTTCACGGTTGACTTAGTGTCAAAAAAGAAAGCTTCTTCATTCTGTTATCTCACACACTGCCCTCAATGTTAGCAGACATAATAGAGATAATGATAGAGATTTGTTTTAGGTTTTGTACAGTATCAGATAATGTGATCACAGAGGCAAATCAAACAATCTGGAGATCGAATTAGATTTAGCTTTTTCAGTTTTTTTCTTGATCAGGTTTTTCTGTATTGCGTTTTGCCTTTGCTCAAGGAAGTCTTTGCATTCGTACAGCTTGTTAATCCTGAGGATGTCGATGTCAGACATGCCCTGTCTCTGGCCGATCTGCACGTTGGCGTTTGGGATGGGCGTGATGCTGTCTTTGCCGTACTGGATAGAGAAGGCCGTTTTACCGTAGTGCATGATGGAGGAGTAGTCATAGGGGGTGTCCAGGTTGTTGGTGTTCTGCTTGTAGAAGTTGTAGGCCATGTCGCTGTTGATGTTGTCCCAGTTGATGCGGACGTACTGGTCACGGTCGCTCCTGGTCTGCTCGTGCTGGAAGCCCAGGGCGTGGTTGATCTCGTGCTGGATGATGCCGTGGTGCAGGCAGCCCCTACGGTTCAGAGAGAGCACTTGCTTGCCTCCTGTTCTGCCTAGATCGGACCAGCAGCCATCACTGTTCTCAATGCTGATGTAGTCGCCCTCGTCCTGACGTGGCTCAAAGCGGACACAGGTGCTGTCCTTGAAGGACTGCATGGCTCTTTGAATCTTCCTCCTGTCCCACGTGTTGAAGTCGCTGCTCACCGTGTAGGGGATCGTCACCGAGCCATCGGAGTCTTTCTTCCACAGGCAGTTGGAAGACCACCAACAGTACATGGCGTTTCTGGTTCTGGGAGCGACCAGGTCTCCCTCCACAAGGAACTGCCTGGAGCCGTTGTTGGAAGTCAGAATCATGGTGCTGATGTCTGCCTGGACTCCAGATTCACTTCTTTCCTCCAGGATGGGATGGGACTGGGAGAGGCCCAGCAGTAGCAGGAGGCTGAAAAAGATCTTCATCTTCTGGGTCCTTCAGGGGTCTTTCTTGGTTCCTGATGGTGCTGGAGATGCTGTGGAGAGGATGCTGGGAGCTTGGTGACTGAGTCTACTGAGTCCATAGCTTTTATACTGACCTGTGTAGGTGTGTCATGGAGGATTAAGGGCTGTGTCCAGACCGCTAAAGCCTAAACAAACCTGTGAAGGCAGAACTCCTCAGACCAACCTGCTGTTTCAACAGCTCAGTCATTAAAGGGACAACTAGTGTTGGTTAATGGGGTGGGAAACACTAATACAAGGTTTGCATTACATGTTAGACATTCAGCTGACTCTAAATTAAACTTAAAACTATGTTCTGTTCTCATTGTAACCAAATAACCATAACATTTGACCCTGTTACATTAATAAAGGAAATTGAAAATGCCATTATTCCATACATAGATTTGGTATTCAGCCGACACAAAGGTCAAACAATAGAAGTCAGATAGACAGACAGACAGACACACACACACACACAGCTTGTAGATCTGATATTTTTGAGAACCACTGTTCTAAACCAATGTTCTAAAGAGTTTTCTGAACAACACAGATGCTTTCCTGGATTGAATGGGTTATGCCCATGTTATGTTTCATTTCTGCCATTTTTAAGCTTTAAAAAATGCAGTTTTTTTTTACTACATGAACCCTAACGTCCCTATTCTGGGGGCGAGCATTCAGCGAAAATAGCCGATTTACATGCTCACCACGTGTCGCAATGCAACACGCTGTAAGCTTGTAGATCTGCTATTATCAGTGAAGAGATTTAATGTAGAGGGCAAAAAGAAGCCGACCAAGTATAGAGCCCTGGTGGACCCCAGTTAATGAAGTTATATATGACTTATTAGACAGAAAGCCTGCTTGGGCAGAGGAGATGTTACTGTACTGTACGCATTGAGAGCTTGTAGATCGGCTATTTTCGCTTATTGTTTCAAGATTAGAGCATTTGAAGTGGTCACACTAGCAATATGTTCAGAAGCACCTTCCTTGAAATCTTAATAGTCTCGGATATTTCAAAGGTTAAAGCCTCAATCTGTGATTTCTTCACCTGGTTGGCAGTATGTAGAACAGCAGGAACAATATTACTAAAACATCATTTAACACAGGCTATTGTGTTAATTGTTTAGGAATCAGCGCTAGTGTGTGTGTGTGTGTGGGGGGGGGGGGGGGGGGGGGGGTCTCCTTTCACACCGTTTCACGAATCTAAATCCCACATTAGGACTTGGCCATCATACAACATTATTTCAGTCATGAGATTTCATTCTACTTTAATCCATGAGTACCTCTTGTGACAAGAATCAAATGACAAGGATCTAAATGTCTCCATAGAGGAGTAGGGAGAGACCACCCTATGGAGACCCTCAGTTGTGTTACATTTTATCAACATACTGTACATATAGATTGTTTAAAACAACATTTTATTCACTTAAAGTCTTAAACCATTCAATCCGGGAACGCATCTCTTTTAATTTTTTGGTTATTCAAAAATAGCAGATCTACAAGCTCATAGCGCGGCACCGAGTGAGTATGAGCTTGTAGATCTGCTATTTTTGAAAAATCGTGAAAAGTTTTTGCAAATCTTTAAATATATTTTCTAAAGCGAACATTTTAAAAATATTTTGTTTCAGGGACCCCCCAGAAGCAAAGATTTGAGTTACAAATGTTTGCTTTAAAAAAATATATATATTCAAAGATTTGCATGTGAGCTTGTATATCTGATATTTTTGAATAGCCAAAGAAATCTTAAAATGACAGAGATAAGTCCCCGGATTGAATGGGTTAAAAAAGTTATGGATTGAAGTTTTAATGAAGACTTCACTGCCAGTGACCTGACCTGATCTGTCACCATGTGTTGTTTACCTCGCCCTCGGCACTGACCCACACTGTGGACACCTGACATAAGGTGTCAAAGGTGTCAGTGGGGGGAGGTGATGACGATGTCGTTAGTGATGATGAGGAGCCGAGGACCATGCCAGAGCCCTGTTGGTCTTCTATCCCCCGCCAGCCTTCCATCCATCCATCCATCCCTCCCTCCACCTCTCTCTCTCTCTCTCTCTCTCTCTCTCTCTCTCTCTCTCTCTCTCTCTCTCTCTCTCTCTCTCTCTCTCTCTCTCTCTCTCTCTCTCTCTCTCTCTCTCTGTCTCTCTCTCCCCCCATTCTGGAAATTTCTAATCACCCCCATCTGTCCCGTCCCTCCTCCACACCCTGGGTGATAACAGAGTGCTGCATTCCACTGCCCAACTCTAAGCTGTTTATCACACACACACACACACACACACACACACACACACACACACACACACACACACACACACACACACACACACACACACACACACACACACACACATGAGCATTAAGCACACACTTTCACATACGTACATGTGACACAAGTACACCTACGTACACAGTACACACTCATGCATGCGTTATGTGCACGCACATACAGTACACACTCGGGCACGCGCGCGCACGCACGCACACACACACCTTCTTCTGACGCTGCCAGGGTCTTCTGGCATTCTTTACCCTCCAGCTCCCTTCTCCTTCACATTTTGCAAAGTGTCATTAGATGGGAGGGAAATGACAGCTTTAATCAGAGAGTGTTTGCATCCCGGTGGTTAATGGCACACACACACACACACACACACACACACACACACACACACACACACACACACACACACACGTGGCGTGGTGGGCAGACAGTCTCTCCCTCCCTTTAAGTAGGTCATGCGCAGTAGAGAAGGGGGGAGAGACACATAGAGAGAGAGAGAGACTGCAGTTCATCTCCAGCCATCTGGTGGAGGTGTGCTGGAGATGTGCTCAGTGAGACCCACGCAGAGGGTGTGAACAGAGAGCGAGAGATAGAGAGAGAGAGAGTGTGAGAGTGTGAAGAAAAGGAAGAGCGAGGGGACATCTTGCTGGGAAGGTGACCTTGAGAGGGCTCTGTGCCCCCCCCCCCTCCCCTCCACCTCCACCACCACCACCACCACATATCTGAGGAGCTCCTCCACACAGAGTCAAGTGGTCTTTATTATTACCTCTCTGAGACTGGATTTAACCCATTGAGACCTGGGACGCATCTGTGTAATTTTTTGATTCGAGCTAAAAAAGCATTATTTTACACTTTAAAAATAGCAGATATACAAGCTCATAGCGTGGCACCGAGTGCCGCGCTATGAGCTTGTAGATCTGCTATTTTTGAAAAATCGCGAAAACGTGTGCAAATTAATATTTATATTCTTTTAAAGCAAACATTTGTAACTCAAATCTTTGCTTCTGGGGGTCCCTGGAACAACATATTTTGAGATGGGGGTCGGCGGCCAAATACATTTCATTTTGGGGGTCCTTGACATGAAAAAGTTTGAGAACCACTGATATAGAAACATAGGTTTTTTCAAAAAACTGTTTAGAAAAACAAAAACTGGATTTAGAAGACATTAGTAAGAATCGGCCTCCGGTCTTAATGCTTTAAAGCACTTCAACCACTCTCACCTCCATCATGGATGACCGACTAGTCTAGCCAATCTCTAATGATTTGTTTTCATTTTGAAAAACAATCGTGGACTCTTCTATGTGCCAACTGTTCCAAACAACAAACAAACACAGCTTCCCTTCTGGGCTTTCTGTAATTGCATTTTCAAGGGTGCCAACAAAAAAGTCCCCCAGGAAGACCCCCTCCTCCCCCAAAGTATTTTGTTGAAACACTATGCCAGGCAGCCTAATGCATTGGTTCTCAAAGTGGGGTCCGGGGACCCCCAGGGGTCCTTGGGGGGTACCAGGGGGTCCTTGGGGGGTACCAGGGGGTCCCCAGCAAAATTAGTTAATATAGCGTCACAATCATTTTAACCACTTTAACCATATTTTATACTTTGGCTACTCAAAAATAGTTCATAGCGTGTCACTTCGTGCCACGTTATGAGCTTGTAGATCTGCTATCCCCGGCACAAAACATTTTTGAGATGGGGGGTGGGGGGGGGGGGGGTCCGCAGCCAAATCCATATCATTTTGGGGGTCCTTGACATGAAAAGGTTTGAGAACCACTGGCCTAATGAACTCAGTGACATATTTGGCCCATACAGTGTCCTCACGGACAATATCTGTAAGATGCTCAAAAGACCTGCACAGAGAACTGGAAGGTTCTCTCCCCTCTCTTTTCCTCTCCCATCTCCTCCCTGCCTCTCCTCTCCTCTAATCTGTTCTCCTCTTAACGCTCAAATTAATCTGAAACAACAAATAATAGTTATAAGCTTGTACCTTGAACGTTGAACATCGTCTCTGTCGGGTGGAAACCTCATATGTACAAAGTTGTTACTTTTCAGGATTACATTTTTTTTTTTATGGTAGAAGCAGCAGATCAACAAGCTCACGTGCGTTTCGAGCTTTCAGATCTGCAACTTTTGATACGTGTGACACTGTTGTATGATCAAGTAGGGCGTTCATTTACGAAGAAAAAAACACACAAAAAGTTAAAATATGGAGATAAGAGTTTCTGCCTGACAAGCAACAACATATCATCATTTGAGGTGTCAGTGCTGGAACCAACTAGAACTGACGTGTCGGTCATGCATTTTTGCACCAAGGCTGTTTGTTTACACCTCAGCCTGAGGCAGAGGGTTGTAGAATTGCCCGGTGTGAAGTGCAAAGCACTTTAAAAGGGGCCTCATTAAAATGTTATTAGCTCCAAGGACAAATAACAATTTACAATTTAGGCATTTAGCAGACACTCAATCCAGAGCGATTTACAGTAAGCAAGGACAACACAAGGTAATACATCAAATGCATAGAAATAGTAATGTACTAATAAACTAATACATAAGTAAACCAAGAACCTATCATCAGTCTAACTGTAGAATATCAACAACAAAAAAACGAAACAATAATCTGCACATTGAAAACTATACACACTATAGGATGCCACGTCAACAATGACCTGGCATATGTCTACATAACATGCTATCTAAGTTTACATTTTAGCCTTTGCATAAGCCTGCAAGGTCGTCAAGGCTAGGGCAAGTGCTACGGCAAGTGCTCGTCAAGGCTAGGGCCAGTGCTACGGGCTAAGGTGTCTGAAGAGGTGAGTCTTCAGATTACGGCGGAAGATTGGGAGTGCGTGAGTCTGCAGTTCTAAGTGCAAGTGGGGGGTTCATTCCATAGTTTGGGAGCCAGAAGGGAGAAGAGTCTGGGACGTGGTGGAGTGTCGTCCGGGATGTTTTAGCGAAGGTTCTGACGGCTTCCCTGCGTTAGCTGATCTGAGAGAGCGGGAGGGGTTGTAGGGTTGGATCAGGCTTTGAAGATATGGGGGTGCCATGCCTTTGGTTGCTTTGTAGGCCAACATCAGTGTTTTGTACTCTGTGCGGGCAGTAACTGGGAGCATTCTGGATCATTTGGAGAGGCTTAAAACTTTAAGACCTGGAACTGTGTCATTTTTAGATTTGAGCTAAAAAGCATAATTGTACACTTTGGCTATTCAAAAATAGCAGATATACAAGCTCATAGCGCCGCACCGAGTGCCGCGCTATGAACTTGTAGATCTGCTATTTTTGAAAAATCGTGAAAACGTGTGAAAATATTTGAATATAAATATTTTTAAAGCGAACATTTTTAACTCTATTCTTTGCTTCTGGGGGTCCCTGGAACAAAATATTTTGATGGGGGTCCGCGGCCAAATACATATCATTTTGGGGGTCTTTGACATGAAAAAGATTGAGCACCACTGACATAGAAACATAGGTTTTTCAGAAAACTGTTGGGATTTAGGAGACATGTAGAATCAGCTTCAGGTCTTAATGGGTTAAGTGCACATGCCGGGAGGCCATTAAGGAGAGAGTTACAGTAGTCAAGTTTTGATATGACTGATGTCTGGATAAGGAGCTGGGCTGACTCCAGTTTACTTTAGCACAGGGCTTCAAGGACCAAATATCTTATCAATACTTGCAGGTAAAAAAATGCTTTTGTTTGGGACGGCTTGTGTTGCTGATGATGAGCTGATGTATTGAGCTGTGAGCGTCTGACACGGTTCATATTAGCTGCTTTTCTTTTAATTATGAGTGTCCCGAGGGAGTCGGCTGGGGTAGTTAAACAGAGGAATCAGCATTAAAGCAATTATTGGATCAGAATGAAATGAATACAATCTTGTCATCTGTAATCATTGGGGGCATCTATGCCTGGGAGAAAAACAGCTCCTCAGACTCGTGTCTCGGTGTGTCTGAGGGGAGTGTTAGATCACGTTTATTTGAACAGCTTCGGTGGTCTAGCACGCTGGTTCTCAAAGTGGGGTCCGGGGACCAACTAGGGACCTTACCGGTCCATTTTGGTTCCATTACACTCTCAGAGTTATGGGGGTCCATGGTGTAATAATGCATAACAAACTGAGTGTCCTTGGAATTTTTAAATGTTTGAGAACCAACTGGTCTAGCGGATTACGGTACATGCATGATTAATGTCGTTATGGGTTCAATTCCTGCATACAACCTTGGGGCAATGGTTATCCTCTCTCTGCCCTCCGTCCTGTTCACATGTGGCTGGTGTATGTACATACAGTGTTGAGGATAGTGCATTACATTAGTAAATTTCATGAGTAACAAAGTAATATAACACATTACTTACTGTGTGTGTGTGTGTGTGTGTGTGTGTGTGTGTGTGTGTGTGTGTGTGTGTGTGTGTGTGTGTGTGTGTGTGTGTGTGTGTGTGTGTGTGTGTGTGTGTGTGTGTGTGTGTGTGTGTGTGTGTGTGTGTGTGTGCCTGTCACGCAGCTGCAGAGCGATTTGGACCAGGAGTACCAGGACAAGTTTCGCCGGCTGCCCGTGGAGATCCAGGAGTTTGTTCAGGACAGTGGCAAGGCCAAGCTTAGCGACGGCGGCGGTTTCCAGGGCAGCCTGTCCATCTCCTCCACCATGGAGCGGCTCAGCCACAAGGCGTCCCAGTCGGAGGACGACACCGAGGAGGGCTCGTCGGAGCGCGTCTACGACACGCCCCTTTAGAGACTGTAGCTCCGCCCCTTTTTTTGATTCACACTGGACCCCCCGATTCGCCGGCAGCGTCCCGCCGCGGCCAAACGGATCTAGGATAGGACTGCCACCCTTGTACCCCCCTCCCCCCCCGCCTTCGGTCCTAATGTTAACCCATGGGAGGATTATACCGAATCTGAACCCGGCGGCTTGGTGAGTAGAGGTCGTCTCTGCCCTGCCGTGCGGTCTGGTCCAGAGAACCACCCTGTAAATATTTTTTTTTTTTGTTGGTGTATTTTTGTCGATGTTGTCGAGCTCCGCGGAGCGCTGTGTCTCTTTGGGTACGGCCACAGGATTGTGTGACGAAGCACTAACTTTTTCACAGGAAATAACTTACTTGAACTATTGCACAGAGAGAGAGAGAGAGAGAGAAGACTTTGTTTGATTTTCTGGTTGTTTGTTTTTTTTAGGTTTCAAATTTGAATTCTCACAACTGTTGTTGACTGTATAGTGGTTGGTTGGTTGTTCAGTCGGTCAGACGGACGGACAGATGGACGATGGTTGCTGGTGCCAAGGTTCAGAGTTCACGGTGCACTTCTAGTGGACGTTGGCTTTTGCAATTCGTGACGCCAAGTGAAACGGGAGTCAAATTGTAATCTAACCACTACAATATTCAGCCTTTTGCTTCCATCCCTCTAATGCATTGATTTATAGACTTGGTTTGTGCGCCGGAGTCACGTGCCGAAAATAGCCGAAAATTTGTGATCTTATGGACCGGCTGTTTTTTGTATAAATCATGCTTAAGGATTAGATCCACTATTTGTGTATGTATTTGCACTAACTGCTTCCCACATAACCATTGTACATTATGAACTCGTATTGTAACCCAGAGGCACAGGAGGCTAGCTGGTTTTTAATTCTCACAGAAGTAGGCCTACTGTGTTGCTGCTATTTTGTTTTAATACCGTCGGTTTTGCTTTGTACAACACCTTACACAGTGAGATCATGCGGTATGTTGTCATGTTATCGTTTTTTTTTTTTAATTGACATGTTTTAACGGGCGCTCCCTGCAGAGGGCGGATATATGAAGAAGTTGTTGTACAGTACTTTGCATGTATTTTGAACAACTGTACATGTTACAGTAGCGCTGTAGCAAAAAAAAGAAAGGAAGAAAGAAAAAAGACACTAATTCACTGTAAATTTGCTCTTGTACAGCTAATTCTTATCACTGACCCACAAGATTTCAAATTTATTTAATCTGAAAACCACACTGTACTGCTGCCCCTTACACTGGGAACAACAACTGAATGAAATCAAGGACATCAATGACCTGTGTCTTTTACCCTCGTCTCCTCGAGGTTAACTCGCCGTTCTAACATGAAAGGTGAATGTCGTGAGATAAGTTTTGTTTTTGTAAAAGTGCTCCCCCATCTGAGTAGTTGGCTTACTTCAGTATTACAGTAGGCCAGTGGTTAGTTCTTAAAGTGGGGTCCTTGGGGGGGGGGGTTCCAGGGGGTCCCCAGTAAAAGTAGTTACAGCATCACATTCATTTTAACCACTTTATCCATTTATACGTTGGCTATTCAAAAATTGCAGATGTACAAGCTACGAGCTTGTACATCTGCTATTTTTGAAAATATTAAAAAAATATCGATTTTTATTTTATTTTAAATCATTTAATTACATTTTTTTTTAAATATATAAATCTTCTCTTCTGGGTGTTCCTGGCACAAAACATTTTCAGATGTAGTCCGCTGCCAAATTTGTATCAATTTGGGGGTCCTTGACTTGAAAACTTTTGAGAACCACTGCAGTAGGCTATACTGGGGAGAGTGTGTGTGTATTGGTTGTCTGTACAGCGACAGACTGAGAAACACAGGAATCACTCTCTCTCATCGATCACAATATTAACTAGTAGCTAGAGTTTGAAACATTGTTTTTACACAGACAGTCCCTGATCCATTTTTATCTGGTTCAAGCACCAGCGTTCTTCTTATCACCAACTGGTTTGTTCTAGGGCTGGGCTAATGTAACAACATTATATCCATATCGTGATATTAGTCTATATACTGTATAATCGTCTGGGATTTTGGATATTGTAATATCGTGATATGACATAAGTGTTGTCTTTTCCTGGTTCTAATCACCTTAGCCCTATTTAAAAAATGTTTGGAAGTTTTAAAAAAGTAGCGAAAATGGTCAATCTACAAGCTTGATTTTTTTGTCACAATATGATATTATCATCACTATATTAATATTGAGGTATTTGGTCAGAAATATCATGATATTAGATATTTAGATTTTTGCCCAGCCCTATTTGGTTCCCTCTTTAATGCCCTGTACTGTATATTGCCCGTTCAGTTCTCAAAACGAAGGGAAGGGATTATTTTTTTTTACCACTTCCTGACTGTCCAGTGCCATCCATTCAACTCACAGACAACAGTAAAAGTTTGAGATTGAAATATAACATTTCAACCAACTTTCTCTCAAAGTAAAATTCAAAGCGACGGGTTTACCCAAAGTAAACGAGTACAAATACATGTTCTGTGAGAGTCCCGTGCCTTTTTTAATTTTCCAATAGATTTGCCTTGTTTAAATGTTGAATGTTTGAATTGTTTAAATTTGCCATTGTATTATATTCTATGAAGCTGTCTGATATTGAATAGACCCGTGTGCACTTTTTAGTATGTATGTCTACTGAGTAAATGCTTGTGATGAGCAGTATTTGAAATGTGTCTCATAAGAAGAGAGATGTCTTTTTAAAGTTTTTTTTTGTCTTGAAACACCTAATTTAACCCCTCCCCTCAATCCTCCTCATCAACCTAAATGTATGCATTCTGGATTTGTAAATGTGTGTATGACATAAGAGGATAAAACATGAAGTTGATAAAAACCATAGAGTAAAGGGAAATATGCTTGTAATTTAAAAAAAAGTAATAATAAATGTGGCTATTATTGTACTTTGCTGATGTGAACCCATGTGTGTCTTTTGATCTGTCACGTTGTGTTTTGTTGTTGTCATTTGTTGTTCCATTTATAGTTTAATTCATATTCCCACCGGGTGAGTATGTGTTAAACATTTCACACTGAAATGTGTTATTGTTGTCTTGTGTGATGTATAATATCATGTTAAACTAACTTGAGATTTCAGTGTTTGTAACATGCCACAGTGGTAGCAAATACTGC
>NC_137616.1:36568116-36605616 GCF_963280865.1 Gymnoscopelus braueri | reverse complement strand
ACCTGGGCAGTCTTGCGCTCTAACTGTGCCACCTGTTCACAATCACGAACACACACACGTTTTCCCTCCCTGCTCCCCATCCTCTTATAATTCTCTAATTCCACTGGCATTTTGAGATTTCACAATTGTTTCATACACTGGAAGAATTGTGTACATGTGGTAATCTTAGGAAGTAAACTCTAATCCAGTGAACTAGCCTTTGCAGTAGTAGCCTATTACTGTGGTGTGTTGGTTAATTTAATCTAACCTACTTGACATGCAGGAGAAGGAAAGAAAAGCATTACACTCTAGAGACTCCAGGCAGTATTTTGTCAGCAGCAGCCTTTCTGATCTTTATACAGTCTTTTAGGGATGGTTGAGTTGAGTAGGAGGGTGGGTGGTTAGATTTTTATATTGCTGCAATGTCCTTGTCCTGTGCTACTGCTGCAGGAGAAACCCGAACCATTACTCAAAAGGAAATGCGTTGTTTCTCTGGTTTGTTGACACTGCACTGTGGCATATAAACGCTTTGCTGGTGATTACAGAAGCAAACATTATCCACCCTCGCACAATAACTCCCTCACCTGTGGCTCAAAAACCCAACACTGTTAGTGATGAATATGGGTTTGCTAAGAAGCTTAACGGCTCACTGGGGCGTTGAGGTGTTTTTCTATTTGTTGACATTTATTGGACTGGAGGGTATGGTAATTGTTAAGAGTTTGTTAGTGAGATGGAGGGGGAAAATACAGCACAGCTCTTAAGCCTAATTTATGCTTTGGCGATGCAAGGCATCAACACTTCCTTTCAGTTGAATATACAGTTATAGGCTACTGTAGATATTTTTTGTTGAGTGACACTGTAAGTTGAAGCATAAATCAGGCTTTAAACCGACTGCACTGTCATCCTCTTTGATTTGACTAATGATGATGAGGATTTGCACGTTTTACATTTTTACAGTTACAATTTAGTCAGACGCTATTATCTGGAGCAGGAGTACCAGTTGAGGATGGAGAGGGCCACTATATTTCCACACTCACTCCAGAGGGTCACATTGCATACAGTATACTGTCGGGCCATTCTGTCACACACAAAAAAATAGCAGATCTACAAGCTCAAAACACGTCGCACTGCGACGCGTTTTGAGCTTATAGATCTGCTATTTTTGCAACTTTTGAATTGGATTCCTGATTATTTTGCTATTTTTGAATTGGAATCCTGACAAGTACATTTTTAATGTAATTTCAAATGCATTTAGTTATACTTATGTTAGCTTTATGAACTTAAATACAAATACAAATACAAATACATTGGACGTAATTAAAGCGGGTCATGTTTGTATGTTTGCAATTGTAACTGAAATCAATGATATATCAGTATTCCGATATTAACCTGTGGGCCGCATTAAGTGAAGGTGGGGGCCGCATGTGCCCCCCGGGCCGCCAGTTGCCCATGTATGATCAGGAGTGAACAACAAACAGTGACATTTCAGTCACACAAAACTCCTGAGCTTTATTGTTACTGTGGGAGTGTATAAAATGACCGACAGTTTACTGTAAGTGTGTATTTTTACTCCTCCAGAGTCAATACACAGGATTTAGAAGTGTATCTTGTTCAAGGATACAGGCAGGTCTCCTGGCTGCAGTCGGCACTGGATTGAACTATGGTATTTGTGTAGTTTTATTCTCACAGATATAGACTAGCCTATCTGAACCTGGTAGAAAGGGCCATGAGAACAGGATGAAAACCACCTGTTCTACAAAGAGGGAAAATGCTTTTGTGCCGGGTGTGTGCTGGTGTTCTTTCTCCAAAGCAGCAGATTTATTATTCAATCTGTGTTGAAATTGGAAAGTTTTAGACTCGGCACAGTTGTATCTACCTCACCATCTCCCTCCTGACATTTAACCTGCCGGAATAACAATATCTCTGTTATTATGAGTCACAGAAAAGGCATAAAAAGAACGAGATGCAGCGTGTGGATGCCAGCGCAGCACCTTTAACGGGAGATCATGACCCAAGAAGCCCAAAGTTGCAGCACGCATAATGTGTGGACACAATAGAGGTGCGAGTGTACGCGTATGTGTGCACACAATGATTTTGTAACCTAGTTTACTGATGACTGTGCTTCAGCGCTAGATACAGGTCATTTTCTTCGGCTATCTCTTTCCCCTGGATCAATGACAACATTTGGCACTGAAAAGGGAAGTTAGACGAGTGGAGCATAGTTGGAAGAAAGCTAGATTAATGGTCCATATCCTCCATCTGACAGAATTACTGCCCATGCTCAACCAAAACATTAACGAGGCAAGAGCTGCCTACTCTGTAGGCCTAATTAGTGACAACAATCGATGTTTAAAACCACCGACTGGCTGATAAACCCTGCCCATCTTACTGTATCTCTTCCCCAGTAGACTTTGAACATTTTCTGTCTTCCTTTGTTGACAAAATCAATAACATTCGATCTAATTTTTAACAATGTTACTGTTTCCTCTGATTCATCCCATCATGCACCTGTCCTCTTGCCCCTGAGACATAATGCCCCCAAATTCCATAAAGAGGTCCTGTCTACCCTGGGTCCCCCCCAGCCTACACTCCATTATTAAACTCTCTCCCACCTCTGGCTGTGTTCCTGATGGTTTTTAAGATGGCGAAACCTATAAAAAATAAAAACACCTGCCCTTGATCTAACCCAACCAGAAACCTACAAACCAATTTCGAAACTACCATTCATCTTCATTCTGAAATGATTGAAAAAATCATTACAGAGACAGCAACTCCTTGAGATCACTGAAGGACACAATATACAGTATACAATAAATTCCAATCCGGCTTTCGCCACCAACATACTGTAGTTAGGGCTGTCACGATTACAAATTTAAGTTGACGATTAATTATCACTCAAATAATTGCGATTAACGATTTAATTGTGTTTCTTTCATTGAAAATTAATGGAACATTATGAATAAAAAAAACATTTCTGTTTGGCTTTTAGCACAGGGCAGATATGACAAATAACACATATTTAGTTACTTTATACTTAAAGAGGTGGTGCCATGGTTTTGCACTTTTTCTGTTTTTCATTTGTCCATGAGGTTGATAGAACTTCATTAAGCCCCCCTGGTGGTGTTTTTATGGTGTTTTATGTCTTCTCTGACTATTTGGAGTTTCTACCTGGAGGCTGAAACCTTGAGGGTCAAACGTGCCAATAGAAAAACAGCCCTTTAGTGACATAGTAAAATTATACCCTCCCCCTCATTATCATAACACAGCAGGAGTGGGCATGAGGAGGAGGAGGGACTAGGACAGGTGGGTGGTGCTAAGGTGGTGGAGGAGGTGCTAAGGTGAGAACCAGGTATACTTAATGAACTGGAGACACATAAAAACATAATTTTAACAATTTCTGTACACTTTTTTGAAAAAAATCTTCCTCCTAGTATAACCATAATACCTGATGATTATGTTTTAGGGGGGGGGAAAAATCACTGAAAATCACGGCACCCCGTCTTTAAAAATAAACATTGATAGTGGAAATCTATAAGCATCGCGACGCGTTTTTTGCTTTCCACTATTTTTGTCATTAAAAAAAAATATATATATATGACTTTTTAACAATTGATTATGACGATTATGCAAAAATAATTGCGATTATATAAAATAATTTGATTATGTAATAATTGTGACAGGCCTAACTGTAGTACAGAAAGAGCACTACTAAGAGTGACAAATTACATCCTCATGCAGCCTGATAATGGTGAGAATTCTATCCTGGTCCTGCATGATTTAACAGCTGCTTTAGATACTATTGACCGCTCCATCTTGGTTGAATGTTTAAATAAGTGGGTGGGTACCTCAGGCTCTGCTTTAAATTGAATCTCGTCCTGTACTGTATGTCAAATAGGAATTTCAGGTTGTTATAGACAACTTTGTGTCTTCAACTGCCCCTACTGTATACTCTGAGGCCGCCATGTTCAAACCATGGTCCCATCCTTTTCTCACTTTACATGTTAACTCAAGTTATTCTTGTTAACAAGTTTAATTGCATCTCTTACCATTGCTACGCTGATGACATGTAGCTGTATCGGGAATATTGGTACCCTCCATGACCGCCTGTCTGTTATTAAGGAAGAAACAGATGTCACTCAATTTCCTTCATCAAAATTCTGACAAAACTGATGTTCTTCTTATACATATTATGTTTCTGAAGTGAAATCTTGTATTGGCCTTCTGGCCTCAATGTTAAACCCTTTTGAAGAAACCTGGGTGTAATCTTTGACCAAAATCTGAACTTTGACCCGCACATAAACAAGCTGTCTAACTCCAGAACATCGCAAAGATCTAATCAATATCAAAGAAATCTAGAATGACTTATACATACATACCCACATTTTTTTTTACGCCTTGACTACTGCAATGCTCTTTTCTCCTGTCTCATCTAAGCAGCCCTATCCTGCCTGCAGCTCATACAAAACACACTGCAGCCCGGCTGCTAACCAGAGCCAACCATAGATCCCATCACACCAACCAATCCTCACACACCAATCCTCGCATCCCCTCATTGGATAGTATAGAATAGATTTCAAGACACTGCTTAAGGCCTGGGCTGCAGCGTGGCGGTCCAGGCACCCTAGGTTGCAATGCCAGCCTGACAGTGTGTCGCGGGTTCGAGTCCCGATCCCAACGACCTTTGCTGCGTGTCACTCCCCATCTCTCTCCCCATTTCCTGTCAACCTACTGTCCTATAAATAAAGGCATAAAAAAAAAGACAAAAATTGCGTAAATGTCAACTTTGCACAGAAGATATCTCGTAGGCAGATTGCAGGATGAACCCTAGTGATCTTTCATTTCATTTGAAAGCTTTTGCTGTTAATACTGTATATATGTATGTACCGATTCTGACACTGATGCTATTTTTGTTGTCTTCCTTCATTATTGCCTCACTTGTGAGAGCATAGCTCTAAGGATGCAATGTCTGTCAGTTCAAACCACTTGGTCCAGTTGGGTGTGAGGAGTAGCACAAGTGGCCACTTATTAAGACTTATTTTATGTATTTATTTATTTTATAAAGACCAACCTAATGACCTCATATATTCAGTTGCAGGAAATTTAAGTGTGTTTTCTTGTGGGATGTCAAGTGGCCACCATCCATGCATGTTTACCGGTGTACGACTTGTTTGAAAGGCTCAGTTACTCATTCACTCACTTGCCTCATTCAGTGATTCATCATGGCGCTTCATCATGAAGAACTGGCCTTCATTAAGCTCCCCCAGTCTGCCTCCATCTGTTTCTGTTGACTACAATGATCAGGTCTTCTGTTGCAGTGCCGTTTCTACTCCTAGCCACCATTGACAGCGCTGTATCAGGACACCACATGGACTTATAAGGCCAGGGAGAGAGGATTCATGGGAGTGGAAGCACACACACCGGCAAACAGATGGAAAGAATGATAGACAAGGCAGATTGGCAGGCCATTTTCAGTCAGACTGACAGATAGACAGACAGACAGATGTGCTGTTAAGATTGTCAGACTAATATTTTCAGTCGGATTGACTGACGTACCACTTCGGTACAATGCTGACTGGGGAGCCTCGGAGGCTCCGCTGTTTCTATCGCAGCCGCTCAACATATCTGCCCTCATTGTTAGCGTCTGACAAGTCAAGGCTGCATGGAAGCCGTCTGTCGATATTGTAATTTACTGTGTGTTATCCTTGGCGGAGGAGAAGAGGAGGGGGTGGTGACGGAATGCGCTAGTCTCTCTCCACATTGCTCTGCTGCCGCTGCCCACTCACTGTACATGTCTAGGCTTTTAGAGATATCAGCCAAATAAGTCTACTGTCTCTGATCCTCTCTAAGTGTACTCTCTGATCCTCTCTTCTCAAGTTTTTTTTTAAATCTCACCTGTCT
Organism: Gymnoscopelus braueri; assembly: GCF_963280865.1. Lineage (NCBI taxonomy): Eukaryota > Metazoa > Chordata > Actinopteri > Myctophiformes > Myctophidae > Gymnoscopelus > Gymnoscopelus braueri. Next base: position 36,599,739 of record NC_137616.1, on the reverse strand, counting down.
TTTGTTGTCTTTGTTGTTGTCTCCACAGGCCGAGACATGAGTTTCTCCCCCTGAAGGAACTTCTACTGAACTGGTGAGTTTTTACGGTCCTCATCTTCCTGGTGATAAACGGGTCTAAAGCCTGATTTAGTTATAGGAAATAGTAACCTATCTACAAGCTCACAATGTGTCGTGCTTTGACGGGGTTGTGAGCTTGTAGATCGGCTATTTTTGACGCACGTCACCGGTTGCACAACCAAGGATAAGTCAGGCGTAAGGACCATCTCACACCCTTTGAACAGGACGTGTGTTAAATTTAACATGATTCATCATCTTTTCCCAAGCTTCTGATTTATGATTAGAAGCTTGGTTATTAATACTCAGGCACCAGCGATGAGCTGAATTATGGGTGAAACATGGAATCGAACAGGTGATTTGAATTACAATTCAATTTTGTAGTTGAATCATCCTTTTAGTGATGATTTACTGTATCATGTACAAGAGTAATTTCACCACAATGCATGACTTTGTGAAATGTTATCTTTTGGTCTGCTGGATAAACATATCAAGTGACTTCAAGAAGCCTGTTTGAGTTCTGATAATGAGCATTTACTGTACCATCATTTTGTACTGTATTACCATATTTATTTAATTATGTATTTTCATTAATTTATAAATTAATCACATCAAACCGCCTAATTGAAAAAATAATTGGCAGACGATTATTACAATAATTCTTAGTTGCAGCCGCAAGCAGAAAAAAAGCCCTTGTCACAAAAACATATTTTAATGGCCACAAGCAGGCTGGGAAAAGGGATATTCTGAGATTATTTTGCATCCAACATGTACTGCAGCTACAGTATCTGTCTTTTTCAGTTGAGTTGGAAGCAGGCGGTCCAGAACTCTCCACAAAATGTTCAGCCTTAGTTTCAGCCGAGTTGTGTCAGCGAGAGCAGGAAAATGACAGCCGAGTTATTGGATTTGCGCTGAGCGCTGGAAGCGGGGGGGCTTAATTTCTCTGTGTCTCCCACGTAGGAGTGATGCGCTCGGCTCCCTGAGCCTCGCCTCAGGCTCTCCAGGAGCTGTAGTTTTTTACAGCACCTGTTGTCAGCTCTGGTCCTGAGAGCCCAGCTAGGCTACCTCTAGCTCCCTGTTCTAGCCGGTCATGTACTTTACTGCATACAGCAGGTTCTGAGCTCCAGGCCTGCTAGTTTTCTCCATAAATCAAACAACTTGGCCGTAATGTCTAATGTGACCTATGAACGACACGTGTTACTAAATGGAGCATGTCCAAACACAAGTACACTGTTGCCTTAATCAAGGTCTGCCTGTCAAGGACAGAACACACACACACAAAAGAACACTGGTACACACACACACACACACACACACACGACACACACACACACACACACACACACACACACACACACACACACACACACACACACACACACACACACACACACACACACACAAATTCTAACTTATTTTGAAAATAGCTGATCTTCTCAGCTCACAGTGCAACATGTTGTGATTCATGTAGCTATTTATTTCAAGGAATTGTTGTTATTTTATTGTTTTTATTTTGCTTTCGCCTGTAATGACATGGCCAAAACTGGGACGCTATAGGGTTAAAGTCGTGACAACCGACTGAATTTCCTTAAGGTAAAGTTCAGGATTAAGATTAAGATATTTTAAATATGCCTGTTTGTTGCTGCAAGTTGAGTTGTGTTGCATCCACAACTTTAAACCTTTTTTTATTCACAGCCGGAGACTGAATGGCATTTCTGAACTGGTGAAAATAGCTCATTCGTAAACCAGTGAAAGAGGTTTATTGCTACTTAGCTTAAAGGACGACTTCACCCATTTTCAACTTCTCTTCATATAATTGGTCCTCACTAATGCTCATGATAAAATGGGAGGAAAAAAATCTACTCTGTCTGTGTCTCATTAGCCTCGATCTCCAGGCTTTTATTTTCCTTAGCGTTTTGCTAAAAAAGAATAGCCTGGACCTGGAGCTGCTAATTTAGCAGTTCTACAAGCTCACTGTGAGCTTGTAGAATGACTATTCCTGCTATTCGTTGTACGATGAATTATACAGGGCTTAAGTGGATAAACCCACTGATCTCTCACTAAGCGCCATCATCATTCCTAAAGGATGTTTTGAAATAAACAACTACACGATTAACTTCACCACAAAAATCATCCACGTGAATTAGTAACTCGGACACTGCAGACCATAAAATTTGGCCCACTGTGGTGAATTCCCTCTACTATATCTGAGTATAACGCTGGTGGGGTGATTGAGATAATAGGCCGATACTGTGAGGGGGGGGGAAGAGTCTGTCACTGTGAGGGCAAGTGTCTCTGGAGGGACAATGGAATGACAGAAGCAATCTCTAAAGACTCTTTACCTGCTAGAGAGAGAGAGAGGTGAGAAAGAGAGAGAGGGAGAGAGAGAGCTAAGAAAGATAGCTCAGAGAGAGAGAGAGAGAGAGAGATTCTGCTCTCTATGAGCTTCCTGTCCAGTGAGAGAGAAATAGACAAGTGAAATTAATGTATGTACTGTATGTGCAGCCTGATCTCACATAAATATAATGCTAATTGACCACAGGAAAAAACAGGCATAATGTATGATATGTTGATGGTCTGACATACAGTATTGTATCGGCAAAAGTCTTCATGTACAATATGTAGTACAATACTTTGTAATACATACTCCTCGTATGTCCTTAACAGATGCACTATGCAAGTTGGCAGTAGATTCTGAGAGAGAGAGAGAGAGAGAGAGAGAGAGAGAGAGAGAGAGAGAGAGAGAGAGAGAGAGAGAGAGAGGAGAGAGAGAGATGAGAAGATGAGAGAGAGAGAGAGAGAGAGAGAGAGAGAGAGAGGAGAGAGGAGAGAGAGAGAGAGAGAGAGAGAGAGAGAGAGAGAGAGAGAGAGAGAGAGAGAGAGAGAGAGAGAGAGAGAGAGAAGAGAGAGAGAGAGAGAGAGAGAGAGAGAGAGAGTATATATAGACAAGTGAAATTAATGTATGTACTGGTATGTGCAGCCCGATCTCACATAAATATAATGCTAATTGACCACAGGAAAAAAACATGCATGTATGTTCTGGCTAGCCAAAGGTAACATATTGACAGTATTGTATCGGCACAAGTCTTCATTGTACAATATGTAGTACAATACTTTGTAATACATACTCCTCGTAATAACAGATGCACTATGCAAGTTGGGGAGTAGATTTTTACTCATTACCACCATATCTGTATGCCATTCAGATGGTGCAGAGAGTAGAGAGGAGAGAGAGAGAGAGAGAGGCCATCGTGCCTCTCGGGCCTCAAACTCATTTAGTAACTATGATTTCTATTTCTTATGTTTACTTCATTAGATCCTGTATTGTTAGTGTTGTATTGGCACAGTGTTTTAGGGAACGGCCCCCCACCATCATTTCGCTTCTAGTGCCTGTATGACGTTTCTGTCGGGGTGGAAACCTCATATGTCCAAAACTGTAACTTTTCAGGATTCAAATTCGAAAACAGCAAAAGTAGCAGATCTACAAGCTCATTTGAGCTTGTAGATCTGCTACTTTTGAGTGACGATGTAGTATGAGAGAGCGAGATAGAGAGCTGATAGGACAGAGAAAGAGTGGGGGAATAAAAGGAAAAAAACACCTGCTCTCAACACCAGCAGATGGATGGATGCCGTCATTGAATCAATATTTGCTCATCTTTAGCAAACATTTGGCCGAATTAGCGGAGCTGATTGGTGCACGGCGGTGCGGCGAGCGTCCTGGTATGTTTGAATGTGGCCCCTGAAGGGAGGACAAGAAACACTTGAATCATGCCAACTTCTTCTCCTAGGCTGCTAAAAATACCCAGGAGGGACCAGAACAGAATAGAGCTATTACCCAACCACGCTCCTTCCCTCCTTAATTCATCTCCTCCTTGTCCCATCCCTCCCTCCCGTCCCGCCCCCTCCTCCTCCTGTTAACCCATTCAATCCGGGAGGGAACGCATCTGTGTCATTTAATAGATTTCTTTGGGCTGTTAAAAATAGCAGATCTACAAGCTCATAGCACGGCACCGAGTGCAAATTCGCTAAATTTTGCAAATGTTTTTAATATATATATATATTTTTTTTTTAAGCGAACATTTGTAAAATCTTTGCTTCTGGGGGGTCCCTGGAACAAAATATTTTACGAATGTCCGTTTAAAAAATATATATTTTCAAAGATTTGCACACATTTTCACGATTTTTCAAAAATAGCAGATCTACAAGCTCACAGCGCGGCACTCGGTGCCGCGCTGTGAGCTTGTATATCTGCTATTTTTGAATAGCCCAAAGAAATCTAAAAATGACACAGATGCGTTCCTTCCCGGATTGAATGGGTTAAAAGCATACACGCACATTTTTCGCTTTACCCATGGCTCAATCCACTACGGGGAGCCGCACATGTGAACGCAATTTGCACTTCCAATTAAACTGTCGACCTTTGCTCCAGAATGCAAAACGTGACTCTGTACCATCCGCTCCTGGATGGCTATAATTACCCAGCCCTACCCGCTTTAATAGAAAGAACAAGAGGACGTTAGAAAACACACTGGTGAATCTCTACTGTAACGCCGCGGAGGCCTACTGTACCAGGGTCGGTCGCGCTCACTGCTGCAGTCCACTGGAAAACACAGACTGTTCCAAGATCGCTTTGCGGTGAATGTGTGTGGCAAGACCCCAGACCCCTGGCTGTTGACCACTGGTGTCCCTATTTTGGACAAATTGTCAAATAACGTACTTTTTAAATGTGATTTTCAGAAATAGCAGATCTACAAATTGTAGCTCGGTTATTTTTGCTATTTGTAAGCTGTAAGCAGCGGTGTCATGGTGATTTTTTTTTTTTACTGGCAGGACGGTATTTTAATGATGTCACGTGCACGGCACGCGCACGCCGCGCGCATTTTATTTGGAAACCTGTTTGTATAGGAAATGTTTTTTAGCTTAGTTTTTGTCTTTTTAAACTAATACAAATTCAAGGAATGCCATGAATTATAGAGCTGAAACTAAAAGTTTGCTTTGAACGAGTATCTTTCTCTTCTTCGACGGTGGCTGAGGCATTGCTGCGTGCAGATAGGATACTGGCAGCAGCCCTACTGAAGCCAACATGCTGTGTACCGGCTCTGCGTGTAGCCTATAGATGCAAGGAGTGAGGAATCTGAGGATACATTTCCACACTCACTTGTAAACCTGTTATGCAAAGTAGCCATTTGGGTACTTGGCTCGTGAATCTACGGGGGGGGGGGGGGCACGTTCTAGCATGCACAAACGTGCACTGTACCTTGCCGTACCCTTGCGTGTGAAAAAATGACTGGCCACACGCCGTCCTACTCCGTGTGGCCTCCGTGACATCACTGACTGTAAGGCTTAAGTGGTTTATACGGTACCAATACTGTACATCAGACAATATTTTAATTAGTCTTTCAACAAAGTGAGGGTAAATATGTTTGTCTCCATTGCTTCCCATCTAACCCATGTTCAGAAGTCTTTCCAAATATATTAGACTGTAAAACATACACAGGTAAACAGAGGAGGCACGCAGTTGTGAAATTAAATAATATCGAGACCTTTGAATATCGACATAAAAGGCAAGAATATTGTAATGTAACTTTAAGCACTAGTGTCACTGCATAAGGCCAACATGTTCAAGATAGAGTGTGACTGATTTCTGAATGAATGGGTATTTGGGGTAATTCTTTTAATTAAAAAAGGAGGAGGGGGGAGGGTTGGGGTGCCTATACAATTATAGGGTATCGTGAACAATGCTCATTAATTACACTTACTGAATCTGAACACAATTCAGATTCTCTTCCAAAGATAGTTTATTCATCATTAACTCATTGATTGCCAGAATTATGTATTAATTAAGTCAGCGTTTTTGAGCATTTTTACTAACTTTTCAAGAGCCACAGAATATTTCGTTCCAGGACGATCGACACACGAGTGACGCAAAAGACGGAGGAGTGTCTCTGCTTCCATTGAAGAGAAAAAAAGTGTGCCACAGCGACCCTCCGTTCTTTAGTTATTGGCTGTTGAATATAGCTTGTTCTCGCCAAAAACAAAAAACAAGAAAGCAGAGAAAGAATTTAACATAAGATCGGAACGGGCCGGGTTTGTTATGATCACATTGTTTCCGGATCTACTCTTCTCCAGAAGTCATAGGATCACTCATAGGCTGGGGAGCAGCGCCATCTAGCATAAACACTGAGAACATGGTTTGGACCTGTTACACGTCTTTGGCACTCTGGGCTTTGTTGGAAAAAATGGAAGTGTTACACGTCTATGGCACTGAAGGAGTTCAGTCACTGCCTATCCATCCACAAAGGGGAGTTATGTTTCGGCGGTAACATTTACACCAGAAATAAATTAAACTGTTTCATTTTAGGTTTTCATAACCTTTTTCAGTTAACAAGGTCATTGCATCAATAGGCCTATTTGAGGCCCCTTGTGTTGTTGAAAATAACAACACAAGGGCCAAAAATCCATAGTACCTGTCCCCGATGACACAGAGAACCACTGGTTGTGTCACCCGTAGCCTTGAGCGTGACAACTTTATCTGCTGCATTCAAGGCTGTGCAGATTTATAGTCTCTGCATGGCCCTTATTTGGCTTCCAGAAAGCCAGCAGCATCACAACAAGACAGTGAGGAAGTGAGGAATGGAGAGCTCTGCAGAGCAGAGAGCTAGACGGTGCTTGCTAGCTGCCTTGAGTTAGCCTGGAGCGCACCGCGTAGCTCCGGCTCAACTCAGCTCCCAACACATGACTCACTGGTCCGATCAGATGACTCGATAAACTGCAGGAATGCTGTGTCTTCCTCTTTTCTACAGCGCTCCTCTGTCTTGTCTGGCTGAGAGAGATACAGTAGAGAGAGAACATGGTGTGTGTGTGTGTGTGTGTGTGTGTGTGTGTGTGTGTGTGTGTGTGTGTGTGTGTGTGTGTGTGTGTGTGTGTGTGTGTGTGTGTGTGTGTGTGTGTGTGTGTGTGTGTGTGTGTGTGTGTGTGTGTGTGTGTGTGTGTGTGTGTGTGTGTGTGTGTGTGTGTGTGTGTGTGTGTGTGTGTGCGTGCGCGCGTGTGCAGCCTGGAAAAGCATCTTTAATCAACCTGCTACTGTACAAGATAAGTCCAGACAATTATGTAACATTGAGCAGCTGAGCTTATCATTTATCTTGCTTCACTAACTAAAGATCATTTTATTTATTTTTTGTTTTATTGCATACGTGAATGGCCGTAAGGGAGCAACCATTCTCATACAGATCTTCAGGAACGGAAAACAAAAGTGTGCAAATATTTATTGCAGGTCTTAAATTTGTCGTCGGCACAAGACAAAGTGGGTTTTAACAGTGGTATCTCTTTATCTTTTTTTCCAGGCTTTACAACTCATAAAACGGGACTATTCCTCTGAGTCCACAGGCTTAGAGAAACAAACAAGTTCTAGGCCGAGTATAAACACGCAGCGTGTCAGAGAAACCGTTCCCCCCCCCCATCGCTCGTTGGTTCCTCCAGCCAGCGCCAGATATTTGTCAGGGGAAGGGCTATCGGTCCGTATTTCAACAGCCACTTCTCAGCCTTGTCATTTAAACAAACCTCCAGACATGGCACATAAATCCGTTAGGGAGCCATCATAACAAGCCGTAGAAGTAATGTAAAGTTTAGAAAAGTGCCATGATCAAGCACGTGAAATGGAGGGAAGGTCGTAAATCTTATCTTGACAAATGTTTGGAACACTGGAGTACTGCTTTAATACCCTCCCCTTAAATGACAGAAATGTATATTTGAGATGGAGGAAATGGAAGCGTTTGTACTGCGAAAGCTCACACTCACCTATGGACAGGTCACAGGTGTGTGAAAACATAAACACCCTCACTGTCGCCTACATTCACTGTGTCTCATACACACAGACAAGTACTTTTTCGGACTTCCTCTCTCTCTCTCAAACACACAAAAACAATTGCGTACCAATTGCTATAACCTCCCCCCAGGGCTGCTTACACAGTAAAATCCTCGGTGTTGAATGAAACCAAATACATGTCCGTTTGGTAGCCTATACTCTGAGGTAAATTAACCCTGAAAATTCTACTGTACACACTTGCTACCAAAGCCAGTAGATGGAAATAATATCATATGTGTCTTTGTATATTTGTCTTTGTTAAAGAGCGTGTGACATGAGTACGCCTGTTTGTCTAGTCGTGGGTGAAGCCTAACAATAGACAATAGAGAAGACAAAAGAGGTACAAAATCGCCAATCACCAGGAACAATAATGCTAATTGAAAACACGCGACACATGTCACGAGCTGTATTCACACCCATGATGCTGTGATAAGGTCTTTGCCTACTAGGGTTCCTATCATATCATAACTAGTATAATTTATGATCCGTTAAATAAATTCTTAGTATCATTGTGAAAAATAAACATTGTGTACCGTGCATGCAGGCCAACTTTCCAGTGTTTCATTACTGATTTGCTGTAAATTTTGGTTCTGGTTTGGTTTGTTCGTTTTTTGGCTTATAGTTTAACTTAAATTAAAGGAGCTGTAAGTGCTATTTTATGGTTAAAACCAAAGTTTTTTGTTGTTTTAAATTCTGATAGTGATCTATAGTGTTTGTTCACTACAGGGGTCAGGGGTCTCCCTGTCTCTTTAGCAAACAGAAAATACATTTTCAAGTGGGTTACAAATTTCATCCAATCAGGAGAGAGAATCTCACAAAAAGCTTGTGTTCCAGTTCCGATGTTGTCCGCTCATTTATTTGTTACGTCACTTCCAATTTCAGTTGTTTATACTGTATACTGTATGAGCTCTCTCCTGTTTGGATGAAACTGGTATCCCGACCTGAAAATGTATTTTCTGTTTGCTAAAGAGATGAGGAGACCCATGTTATTGAACAAATAGTAATGGATCACTAACATAATATAGAGCTATTTAACACTTAAAATAATATAAATAATAATTAGAATTACAGCATCTTTAAAGCTTCTTTCATATTTGAACAAAGTGTGTGAGACTTTGAGATGAAATATAACTGTTACACAAGACATGCAGTGTTCCTCGTGTTAAAAGGTAAAATGGCAAGAAGCTAAATTTTCTGTACTGGGGACTCCCTATATGATCCAACCTGTCCCTGCATATCAAAGCTAAACAAAGCACATTTAAAGGAGGGTTCGTGGGGAGTGCACTGCTGAGTGTTCACTTTTAAGGGAGAGAATTTAGACCATGCTCCCCCCCCCCCCCCCCTGAGTTGTTGTGCTTTTAAATCCCTAGATATGGATAAGTGTTGCACAAAAAGGTTCAATTGTTATGCGCATGTCAATTCTTCAGCTGCTGCAGCAGCAGCATGCATATTACCTAGCCCACCCCCGGGTGCAGCACTGCAGACATTTGTGCCATCCCCCCCCTGTTAAAATGTAACTCATTCCCTGCTGCTAGAGAATGGATGGACAGCTCTCTGTGGGAAGCAAGGCCACATGTCACCATTGTCACTTTGTCGCGCATATCAACATATTGACAGGCCAGAGAATGGCTCACCACTGTTCACTGACTGAGAACAGCTTGATAGTTCTTTGTGCTAAAAGACATCAGGCCTTGTGACTGTTGTGCTCGTCTCCCGCCCTGCTAATGTAATTTACTAATTAGCCATCGTGTGTGTGTGTGTGTGTGTGTGTGTGTGTGTGTGTGTGTGTGTGTGTGTGTGTGTGTGTGTGTGTGTGTGTGTGTGTGTGTGTGTGTGTGTGTGTGTGTGTGTGTGTGTGTGTGTGTGTGTGTGTGTGTGTGTGTGTGTGTGTGTGTGTGTGTGTGTTTGCTTTAGATGGCGCTACTTCTTGTTTGTAAATGAATGCCCCCTACTACTTGATCATACGACAGTGTCACACGAAAGCATCAAAAGTAGCAGATCTACAAGCTCGAAACGCGCTTTTAAGCTTGTAGATCTGCTACTTTTCTTCTGTAGTTTTGGACATACTATGAGCTTTCCACCCGACAGAGACGATATATCATTTCTCCTTGTGATGGACATTCTTTGGATACTCTCCGAGGCACAATGACTTGTGTGTGGTCTGGTCTCTCTTCTCTCTCTCACTCTCCAATGAAGAAACTCTGTCTCACTCTTCTGACCTCTTGTACGTGTGTGTCCCCATCAATCCTAAGCGCTCTGTATCACTCCTCACAAGTGTTGATTCTGTCGACTAAAACTATGACGAAAAATGTTCGTCGACTACCTTTTTTCACTGACGAAAACGAAATAAAAGCTAAATAAAAACTAAGCTATGATGACTAAGACTAGACTATATATATTGACAATTTCGTCAACAAATAAAAACTAGACTAAAATGTTAGACAGGGACAAGTGGAGAAGCGATCCAGGAGAACTAAAAGACAAGTCATTTTATGTTTGTTGCGCTCGGGTGTTGCGCTCTGAAAATAGCAGATCTACAAGCTCACGAGCTTGTCGATCGGCTATTTTCAGCATGCAACCAAGTGTAAAATCAGCCATTACGACGCCATCAAGGCACCGCCAAAATACATTTTATTCGACTAAATCAACTGTAGATTTAGTCGACCATAATCTTATGATATTTAGTCGACTAAAACTAGACAAAATCTAAAACATTTCAGATGACTAAAATATGACTAAAACAAAATGGAATTTGATTCAAAAGATTATGAGTAAAACTAAATAAAAATGTGCTGTCAAAATCAACACTACTCCTCACACTCTGTCTCTGACTGTCATCTCTGTTTCTCTTCTCGCTTTCTGCTTTAAACCACTATTTTTGGGCGTGTCATTATAGGTGAACGTTTATTTTTGCTATTCGGCGTACAATGAAGTATATATAGTGCTTTAAATGGTTAGCGTTTGTCCATGCATTATGAATTGAATGTTGTTATTCGGGAGTTACTCTACTCAAATCAAACGGCTGTCGCTGAACCTCGTTAACCCATTAAGACCTGAAGCCGATGCTACAAAATGTCTTCTAAATCCCAACTGTTTTTTGAAAAAACGTATGTTACTATGTCAGTGGTGCTCAAACTTTTTAATGTCAAGGACCCCCAAAATTATATGTATTTGGCCGCCGACCCCCATCTCAAAATATGTTGATCCAGGGACCCCCAGAAGCAAAGATTTGAGTTAAAACATTTCGATTGAAAAAATATATATTCAAAGATTTGCACAAATGTTTAAGATTTCTCAAAAATAGCAGATCTACAAGCTCATAGCTATGAGCTTGTATATCTGATATTTTTTCAATAGCCAAAGTGTAAAAGAATATTTTTTTTAAGCTCAAATAAAAAAATTACACAGATGCGTCCCAGGTCTTAAAGGGAAATTTTGGACCACGGTTTTCTTACCTTTTCTATGATGTTATGATAATGTTAGGATGAATGGTACAGTAGTGACAGAACACTATGCAAAAAAAGAAAGGAAAAAACGGAAGTCTTGCAAGACGAGATTTCAATCTCGAGATTTCAATCTCGTCTAGCGAGACTTCCGTTTTTTTCTTCTTCTTTTTTTTTAACCGGTTGCATAGTGTTCTGTCACCATGAACGTCAGATCTCACCAGAAACAAAACAAAACAAGCTATTAAAATACGTGATCTAACGCAAGACCTATTTTGGCGCACGTTTTAAGCTGTGGCGGACCGGGGATGTAGTTATGATTTTTTTTCTACTGTACCATTCATCCTAAGATATCATAACGTCATAGAAAAGGTAAGAAAACCGTGGTCCAAAATTCCCCTTTAATGGGTTAACCCATTAAGACCTGAGGTTCCGATTCTACAAAATGTCTTCTAAATCCTAACAGTTTTCTGAAAAACGTATGTTTCTATATCAGTGGTTCTCAAACTTTTTCATGTCAAGGACCCCCAAGATTATATGTATTTGGCCACCGACCCCCATCTCAAAATATTTTGTTCCAGGAACCCCCAGAAGCAAAGATTTGAGTTAAAATGTCCGCTTTAAAAGAATATAAATATATTAATTTGCACATATTTTCTCGATTTTTCTAAAATAGCAGATATGCAAGCTCATAGCGCGGCACTCTATGAGCTTGTAGATCTGCTATTTTTGAATAGCCAAAGTGTAAAATAATGCTTTTTAGGTGACACAGATGCATCCAGGTCTTAATGGGTTAAGAGAAAAAGCATGATGTCAAGTCAAGTGAAAATGCTTTCCATAATTTGTGAATATATATTGTTCCCGTTTTCAGATGGCAAATGTGGTTTTGAATTTTTGCAAATTCTGGGTGACATGTCGGTGAAGAACCGATTAGAAGGTAATGAGCCATTTGACATTTGCTTACAGCTCTAATACTGGCTTGGGGTGGGGGGGGGCTTTTGTCCCCCTTGTTATCCCCCCTGAAGGCACTACTTTACAGAAGATGCAATGAGACTGAGTACAGCTCTGTATCTATAAGCACATCTGCATTCAGTGTGTGTTCAGTGACATGGTAGTTTACCAGGAACCAGTCACATATCTCCCTGGCTTTCTTCATTGAAATCGGTGGTACAGTACATGCAAGCTACATCGTAGTCTAGTCTAAGTAGGTAAACAATACACTGTGTTCCAAGAAAATAAGAATGTGGGGGTAAACGTATGCGTGCACCAGTGGTGTAAAGTAACTAAGTACATTTACTTAAGTACAATTGTGAGGTATTTTTTACTTTACAGTATTTACAATTTTCAGTACGTTTACTTCTACTCCACTACATCTCAGAGACAAATATTATACTTTTACTCCACTACAATTATTTGAAAACTTTAGTTACTAGTTACTGTGTAGATTTTACAAAGCATACATTACCCACTTCAGCCCTATATACATTTCAGCCAATTGAAAATAGCCGATCTACAAGCTCACAATGCGTCGCGATGTTACGTACAGTATTATGAGCTTGTAGATCTGCTATTTTCAAAAGATTTTTTTACACATTTTATACATTTGAAAACTTGAGAAATGGGATATTCTGCATAACAAGTATACTTTCTACTTTTGGTACTTTAAGTACATTTTGATACCAATACTTTTGTACTTTTACTCAAGTACATTTTGAATACTGGACTTTCATTGCAGTATTGATACTTTTACTTAAGTAACAAAATGTGAGTACTTTTTCCACCACTGGTAAACGTATGTGTGCACACACTTCAGTCCCAATGTGTGCAAACAGGGGCATCCTGCTTCCAACAAAGGAAACAGAAACAGATACTCGTGTCAATGTAATGTGAGCAGGCTAATGCAAATTCACTGATGAGATTATATGCCTCTGGCTCTGCGGACACAGAGAGACAATTGAGGATGTGGCTGAGGGGGGTGGGGCTGGGGAGGACATCCATCCATAACGGATGAAGTGGATGGAACGCGTTGCTGCTTTGCAGTACGCCGTCACTCTGCAAGTGTGCAGAACGCAAACTTATGCAAACCTTAGTATTATGAATGTATAAAACCATGTGTAGACGGTACAAAAGAAGCAAATCCAAGGCTTTAATGTAAAAGGCTAGCTCATTAGCAGTGTTGATTTTGACAGCAAATTTAGATTTAGTTTTAGTCATATTTTAGTCATCTGAAAAGTGTTTTTGTCTAGTTTTAGTCGACTAAATATCATAAGATTTTAGTCGACTAAATCTACAGTTGATTTAGTCGACTAAAATGTATTTTGGCGGTGCCTTGATGGCGTCCTAATGGCTGATTTCACACTTTCACGCATGCTGAAAATAGCAGATCTACAAGCTCACAACTGCTGCTATCTTTCAGAGAGCAACACCCAAGCGCAACCAAACATAAAATGACTTGTCTATTAGTTCTACTGGATCTCTTCTTCACTAGTCCCTCCCTGACATTTTAGTCTAGTTTACATTTTTTGACGAAATTGTCAATATATTTAGTCTAAGTTTTAGTCATCATAGCTTAGTTTTTATTTCGTTTTTATTTCGTTTTCGTCAGTGAAAAAAGGTAGTTGACTAGCATTTTTCGTCATAGTTTTAGTCGACAAAATCAACGCTGCTCGTTAGTAGAACAGTTAACCACTTTCAACGTGGCATCCCTATTTTGGGCATGTCATTATAAGCAAAAGTCTTAAAAGTCGAAAAAAAAAATAGCAAGAGTAGCCGATCTACAAGCTCGCTGGTGTGCTTGTAGATCGTCTATTTCCGCTATTTGTTGTACAACGATGTGTATATATGGATTAAGTGGTTAAAAAACAAGCCACAAGAGGTAGAAGGTATTGATCATGTCAAAGTCTGCCACTGGAAACTCTCCGTCCTCCATGTTATGTCTCCAGGGTTCAGGGCCTTGAGGTTTTTTTTTTGACGAGCGCTTTTCAATTTGAAGAAGACCCCGCTAGGACCTTCTCAGAACCTCTGTTGGTCCCATGGGACGCAAGCTGCACGGATTTCTCAGAGCACCACCACCCCGATGGGACAGCTGGTTGCGTGTCGGTCGGTATCCCCACGGGGCGGCTCTCTGAAGCGCAGCTTGGCTTTTAGGGGGCGAGACCCCGAGGCGCAGCTGATCTTTATCAATTGATTATTCGAGGAACGATGTTTCTGCCAAGCAGGAGCTCTGGGATTAAATGACTACCACTACTGTAGACAGTGGTGTAAAGTAACTAAGTACATTTACTCAAGTACTGTACAACTTTTACGTATTTTTTACTTGATTTGAGTATTTCCAGTTTTCAGTACTTTCACTTCTACTCCACTACATCTCAGAGGCAAATATAGTACTTTTACTCCACTACAATTATTTGACAACTTAAGTTACTAGTTACTTCTCAGATATAAATTATGATACTAAGAAACATACATTAACCACTTTAGACTTTTTTTATACTTTTGTACTTTTACTCAAGTAAATGTTGAATTCCGGACCTTTTCTTGTAGTATTGATACTTTTACTTAAGTAAAACATTTGAGTACTTTTTCCACCACTGCTACCACTACTAGTACTGTTGGTACTCCATACACTGGTTAAAAGAGAGACTCCTTCACAGGGTTTATTTTTGCAATTATAAAACATTTATTTCAAGAAATGCGCTTAGATTCTAACTTCCAACTTCGTTGTGAAATAAAAATGTTTTTAGAACCAAAATATATTTCTTCAAATTAATATTTGTATTACAAGTATGTGTGGGAGTCTCTTCGTCTCCCTTTATAAATGACTGAAAGATCCCATATAAAAGTACATTGACTTGCTGGTTAAATAACAGTATAAGCATGCAGCCCACACTGGCCTACGTTGGGGGTGTTATGTGTGCTACACTTTATAAAAGAGATCATTGGACGATGTTTACTTTTTCTGGGTCTCGTTCATAAACCGCAATAATGAGTGCATTTAGAAATCACAGCCGTAGGCCGCTGTTAACAGCCAGTCAGTGGAGGTTACTACTCTTATAAGTTGATATGCAGTGGTGTAAAGTACATTTACTCAAGTACTGTACTTAAGTAAAATGTGTAGGTATTTTTACTTTACTGGAGTATTTCCAAATTTCCGTACTTTTACTTTTACTCCACTACATCTCAAAGGCAAATATTGTACTTTTACTCCACTACAATTATTTGAAAACTTTAGTTACTAGTTACATTGCAGATACAAATTATTACATTATAAAACTTACCCTATTTTATACCTAGGCTATTTGAAAATAGCCGATGCGACGCCTTGTGAGCTTGTAGATCTGCTATTTTCAAACATTTTAGTAATTTTACTTTTGGTACTTTTAAGTACATTTTGATACCAATACTTTTGTACTTTTACTCAAGTAACATTTTTAACTCTGGACTTTTAGTTGCAACGGCGTACTTCTACATTGCAGTATTGATACTTTTACTTAAGTAAAACATTGAATACTTTTCCCACCACTGTTGATATGGGATGGTATGAATGGCACTCTCTCCATTTCCTGTCAGAGGAAAAGACCACATGGAGAGCAGAGCACACATGCCAGCGTTGCCCTGCTTAGATGCTCACATATGCACTCAGCTCATGTCCATTCTAATGTTGTTTATCGTCTCGAGGCTTTTACTCTGACCTGTTCCTGTGTTTCACTCTTACTGCTATTGCTGCTGTGACGCCTATACATATCCCCCCAGGGATCAATAAACGCTTTCACTTATCTTATCTTTGACTTTACGGTTAAACTACAGACTCGATTTACAGCCGTCACTCCTGTTTGGTTCCAACTTGACTGCTTGGAATTAGCTGTTTTGTTGTGTGTGTGTGTGTGTGTGTGTGTGTGTGTGTGTGTGTGTGTGTGTGTGTGTGTGTGTGTGTGTGTGTGTGTGTGTGTGTGTGTGTGTGTGTGTGTGTGTGTGTGTGTGTGTGTGTGTGTGTGTGTGTGTGTGTGTGTGTGTGTGTGTGTGTACCCCTGTATGTTCCCTGTGGAGCTGTCATTACTATGTATTATATATATATATTATTAGGTTTGTGCCTTCTTTGTTACGTCCCCTGTCTAGGGGAAAAAGGGATGCAACATAAACTGGCAGGGAAACACGTTTTTATTTTAGAATTTAAAGATATTTACATGAATTAAAGACACTTTAACAAACCTAAACCTACTTTAAACAAAACCCAACTTATTCTCTACTCTAATTTAATGTAAAAAAACATGACTTCATACAAAAATCTGGCTTCCGTGGCCCAGTGCTTTCACATTACAAGGGGACTACGTAGATTCAAAACATACTAAGGGTGCGTTCGGAAATACAGCACTGAGCGCACTGGCCAATACAAACTATTGGCGAGTGCACTCCGGTGTGCAATTTCCGAACGCACCCTAACTAATACAGAGAACAAAACAATGTGAGTGTGTGTGGGTGGACAGCTTTACTGCAAATGCCGCTAAACACCACAGGTGTTTGAAGGCATTAAGTAGTCTCCTCCAACCAATCACTGGAAGCAGTGGTGATTGGCAGCCAGCAATCAGGAAATGGTCACCACCTGGAAGTGAACACTCACACAATCCCATAAATACACTGACACAAACCCACACAGCCACACAACCTCTACTCCATGCTCACATACAGTACGTAACAATCGTAAACGGCAGGCGGTCAGGAAGCCGGCCAATCAGGCAGGCAGCCAGCCAGCCAGCCAGCCAATCAGGCAGGCAGCCAGCCAGCCAGCCAATCAGGCAGGCACGCAGCCAGCCAGCCAATCAGGCAGGCAGGGGTGAGATTACGAGCCTCTTACCTGTTGCCCTAGTCAAGGGAATTACTTCCGTACCACTGGATGTTCCCTGAAATAGCACTGTCTAAAAATGGAAGAGAGAGAGAGAGAGAGGTGGGGGGGGCTTGGATGATTTAGAGAGAGACGGAGAGAAAGAACATTTCCTCCTTTGTACTGTACATCCGTGTTTTGAAAGTAAATATTTGTAATGATACTAATATCCATGAAGAACAGCCCATATATATATATATTGGAGCACTCAGTGCTGTCACAATAACAATAATGTGGACCAGAATGTTGATGGAAGCCCACCGGGGGCATTTCCAGCCTCTTGCATAATCACCCACTCAATTAATTAAACGGCCTCCAGCTGCACATGAATGTCACCTTTTATAACATGCTGTCTAGTGTGAGGATCAGGATGAATTTGTATTGGTCAGTCAGTGTGCACATGGAAGGAATTGGGCTTGACTGGTTCTATGGGTTCACACATGCAATACAGCAAAGATGATAAAGAAAGAAATACAAGCCTAATCGGGGAATTATGAATAATTTCCAATGTCTTATCTGACTGGTGATATGTACTACTACTACTTTAAAAAAAAAAAAAAAAAGTACACGCATAGGTGATTTTTGCCTCTGCCAGCAGGGGGGGGCAAAGAAAATGTTTTTATACATGCAACATATATGTTTATCATATATGTGACATACGAAATTGGCCGCCTGCATATATTCTGCATATACTTGCCATATATTGGCAAAAAATATATATAATAAAAAAGTAAAACAAGATGAAGAGTAATAATCTGCCGGCTACCGGGGGGGGGGGTGGGGGGGATTGGCCCTCTGGCCCCCCTATAAAATCGCCTATGAGTACATGTTATAGAGCTGCATGTCTTGATAGGCAAAACATTTGCAAAAACAAAAATAGCGATAATAGTAGATCTGTCAGAACTCGGAAGGTGTTGTGAGCTTGCAGACAGACTATTTTCGCTATTGGTGATACGACGAAATAGGGCTTAAGTGGTTAAGCTTATCCAATGATACTTTCGCAGCTATTCTAGATAATCTCTAGTTTCCCCCATGTCGATTCCAGCACATGTTGTCCTGCGCCACGTTCCTCACCTACTGTACCGGCCCGGGTCAGTAATGTAATGCGTCAGAGAGAAAAGACAGGCAGTGTAAATCACATGGAATCACCTCTCTGCTGCCAGGAGTCTTCCCATGACCCTTTTCTTATCTCCCTGTCTATTTGTCACTCTCCCAATATCAATCCCTCTCTCTCTATATAGTATACCTCTAAAACTTTCTTTCTCCCCCATCATTTTCCACTATGGCCCCGTGCCATATTCCCACCACCAAAATTGTTCAGCCCAACATAAATATCGGCCCGTATATGACTGGAATACCCTTTTTTGGTCCAGAGCGGCAAGGCTGTGTCATCCTCTTCTTTCTCTGGGCTGGAGAGGCTTGTGAATAGCTCTCAGCCAGCGAGACCACTTGACATGTGGAACAGCAGAGAGGAGAGGAGAGGAGAAAGGACAAGAGAGGAGGGCAGGAGATGACGGGGAAAAAAAGCAGACAAGTGGTGAAGAGAGGAGCAGACGAGGAGAGTAGAGAGAGGAAGGAGGTGGAGAACATTGAGCCAGGTTGCCGAGAAGTGCAGGAAAATTAATTCTAAGCCATGCATGAGGCAGGAGGGAGGCACGGTTTTGCATGGGATGATAGCTGATCATTTATTCATGGTTCATGCTCTCGACAATGATGCCAACTCTGCCTCCTTGACCGGGCACCTACGTCCTGTATGGAGGGAGTCGCACGTTGTTTCTATTTCACGATAGCCATAAAAAATAGAAACAACATGTACAACACCTCTGTTAACCCATTAATACCTGGAACGCATCTGTGTCACTTTAGATGTCTTTGGCTATTCAAAAATAGCAGATATACAAGCTCATAGCGCGGCACCGAGTGCCGCGCTATGAACTTGTAGATCTGCTATTTTTGAAAAATCGTGAAAAAAAAAATGTTTAGATATTTTTCCAAAAACTGTTAGGATTTTGATTTTTTTTTAAAGAATTGCCTCAGGTCTTAAAGGGTTAAAGCTACCGGTGTCCCGCACCTAAGGGAGCCGATCTACAAGCTCAGATCAGCTCTTTTAGGTGCAAGTAGAAATCAGGCATTACATCAACACACCTCTGTCGACGATTGTCTGAGAGGTGAAATGGAACTGCTTGGTTGTTTTTTGTTTTTTGTTCCCAGACTTCCCACCATCTGTTTCATTAATAACATTTGGGTGGTGTATTCTCGACAATAGAAAAAATTCACTAATATGTATCACATTTTGGCCACCATTCTTTTGTTGTTGTCTAAAATCTAATTTCTGGCTAATTTAAACAACATATTTGTGTGTGTGTGTGTGTGTGTGTGTGCGTGTGCGTGTGCGTGTGCGTGTGTGCGTGCGTGCGTGCGTGCGTGCGTGCGTGCGTGTACTGTAGCCAGTCTGATATCTGTTCTGTATAATCTCAATCTTGGTGCTCTGCAGTTTAGACAGCTGACAATTAGAGATTCTCAGCAAAAG
This sequence comes from Gymnoscopelus braueri, assembly GCF_963280865.1. Classification (NCBI taxonomy): domain Eukaryota; kingdom Metazoa; phylum Chordata; class Actinopteri; order Myctophiformes; family Myctophidae; genus Gymnoscopelus; species Gymnoscopelus braueri. The sequence goes on along the minus strand of NC_137616.1, from coordinate 36,579,970 downwards.
CTGAGATTCTCGACAAAAGCACGGCTCCATTTTCCTTTGTTTGAGATGCCAGAGGTGCAATCAGGGAACATTCTCATTAATAATTCAGCATGTGAGCAGCATATAAACCACCATTCATTTAACCGCTTAAGCCCTATTTTATACTTTGTCGTATGCCAAGGTCGTACCTTGTAGATCTGCTCTTTCTTACTACTAATCATGTTATGGGGCCCTGTTACATGTGCAAACCTGCGTTGTTACAGTAGGCAATGGTGTAGTGTTGATTTTGGCAGCAAATTTGGATTCAGTTTTAGTCATAGTCTTTTGAATCAAATTCCATTTAGTTGTAGTCATATTTTAGTCATCTGAAAAGTTTTACTGTTAGTCTAGTTTTAGTTGACTATCATAGTCAACACTTGGTTGCATGCTGAAAATAGCCGATCTACAAGCTCACAACGCGTCGCGCTGCGACGCGTTGTGAGCTTGTAGATCTGCTATTTTCATAGCGCAACACCCAAGCGCAACCAAACATAAAATGACTTGTCTTTTAGTTCTACTGGATCTCTTCTCCACTCGTCCCTCCCAAACATTTAGTCTAGTTTCCATTTGTTAACGAAATTGTCAATATATTTAGTCATAGTTTTAGTCATCGTAGCTTAGTTTTTATTTAGTTTGTATTTAGTTTTCGTCAGTGAAAAAAGGTAGTCGACGAAATCAACACGGCAATGGTGTCTGTTTGTGTCTTACATCAGTGCATTTTGTCCGCCGGCCGTTTTGCCCGTTCCGCCTGCCCACCCATTAGGCAATTAATACGAGTATTTTGTTTACATTTTCGCCTATAATGACATGACCAGGTTGAAAGTGAAGCCCATTGTTCTGACTGTACAGTAGGTATACCCGCTGCGTACGTCAGTCCAGTTTGTGTTATGGGAGAGAGGAACAGAGGCATTGCTGCGTGGGTTGGTAGACGTTGTACTCACTCACAGTGAATCCATTTTTCAACGTTGGTTATTCTGACTTCTGATGATTCATTCCGCTTGCCGCCAGCCGAAGGGAATGAGTTGTGCTGAGTTGAGAGAGAGAAGGTGGATAAGGTTAATGGTCTTCATTTAGTAGGTAATTAGTCCCTCTTTGGGGATTTCCTATTGGCCATTTAGTAGGGTCAGGCAGAGTGACCTTTGACCTCTGTCACTCATCACTCTCCTCTCTCCTTTTTTTTGTCTCCAGTGTATAGAATCACCTTTAAAAACATGTCCGCTTTGATGCACCAATAAAGTAAAGCCTAGATGTAAATATAGATGAAATCATCCTTTTAAGATTGTCCTACTATCCTATCCTACTATTAAATGAACAAAACTCCATTTGTCTCCATTTGACCAATTGATCTGGGCTTGCACATGGGCATTGACCAGTGACCAGTGGCATATACCGGGAGTGAGGAAGCCATTCTTCACTTTTTCAATATTTAATCTGTTCACTAGGATGGACGGTGGGGGGGAAATGTGGGTATTGACAGTTTTAATGTCATTTTAATGTAATAATAATTAAATATAATTTGTTTGGAAAATGTCAAATTATACCATAGAATCAAATAAATGAAAAAAGTAATTGAAAAAACACGGCCCGTTCCACGCAGTATAAGGACGATATCAGTCACCAGAACCAAGGACGTGTGTTTTCAATGAATCTAACGTGGTTAAAATGGAGTTTGAAGTTACAATGTGATGCACATTGTAAGGGCTTTGGATAAAAAAAAGTGCTATGTAAATGAACCATTTACAATAGGTTTATATAGGAAGGGGGCGTGACTGATAAAATGAACATTGAGATGTTCAAATACCTAAAAACTAAAAAAGAAGGGGAAAAAAAGTGCACACAAAAACCTAAGTAGACGTTAAAATGACCCAAAACACGTTTGAAACTGTCCTCTTCATTTGCAATAAAAAAGGACCTTCATCAGGTTATCTTCTTTCTGTACGTGTGTACAATTTCTGCTCTTTTATTGTCAATAATGAATACAATGGTTGAAAATGCTGGACAGGAAGCTCTTACTGGAGAGCTCTCTCTCGTTCCTGTTAGGTTAGTTAGAGCTGCAGGTACAGAATGATTCGAATCTGGAACAAACCACGTGCGCTTGTGTGTGTGTGTGCGCGTGTACGTACGTGCGTTTTTCCCAGAAGGCGTAATAATGACGTGTTATTTCAGACAAATCTGAGAAAAAAAAAAATATTGCCTGCACATTGAATGGAAGCAAATTATACTTACCCCTCTCCTCTCTCTCTCTCTCTCCTTTTCTCCAGAGTGGTCCATCGCTGTCTCCCAGTGTGCCCCCTCCCCCCTCCCCCGGTCTCTTGTGTGTGACCTGGTAAGTGCCTGCCATACTTTCGTCATCGCTTTTCACATAAGAAAGAATATGACTCAGTCTGTCTACTGTCTTATAGGGCTGGTAACTTTCCTAAGAAATGATATTCGAATATTGGTCTTAAAAATTGGCAGATATTCCAATATATTCGAATATTATTATAAAAAAAAAAAAAGTAATGTTTGTTTGACAGGGACCTTACAAAAAACAATGTATCAAGTGCTCGGATCCAATAAAACATATAATTTGTTTGTTTTTATAACTTAATATAGGTTTTTTTGGCACGGTGGCGCAGTCGGTAGCGCTGTCGCCTCACAGCTAGAAGGTCCTGGGTTCGATTCCCGCCGGGGACGCTGTGGGCGCTGGGGGCGTGTCTTCTCCTCCGCGTCATCAGCGCCCATACCCTAGGTGGGGTTGGCAAAAGGGCCTACTCTGTGTGGAGTTTGCATGTTCTCCCCGTGTCTCCTAGGGTAGTTAATACCCTCACAAAAACATGTAGTAATCCTGGTCGCTATACCGCCTCCCCCATGACAGCCGGGGCGCCTGATGGAGGGGAAGGGAACTGGTTGGAATAACGTGTTCCTTCCACGCGCTACGTCCAACCAGGGAAACTCCCCCCTGTCGGGTGACAAGAAGGTCAGTTGGCTCTCATGCCTGAAGGAAGCATGAGCTCGGCCCTGGCCTCCCTACTGTGGGGGACTGGTGTAGTGCTGGTGTAGGGCTGGTGTAGCGCCCAGGATCACTTAGGAAATTGGCACCGGGTGAAAAAAAATGGGTTACAAAAATCGCGGGATAAAAAATTTAAGTTTTGTTAAGTATTGTCCCTGTCAAATAAACATAAAAAAACTGTTTAATTTGAATATCAATTTTCATATTCGAATATACAAATTTTCCCCATATTGGAGGAATATTCGAAATTCGGATATTAATTTACCAGCCCTACTGTCTTACTACAGTAGGTCCACACAAACTTGAATGTAATGCCTGATTTGTACTTAGTTGCGTGCCAGTGTCACACACCGGAAGTAGATCCGCAGATCTACAAGCTCACAACGGGGCTGTGAGCTTGTAGATCAAATAATTATACACAAGTCCCTTGCAGAGATTTAGGATCTGCTGCTAGTTACTTTGTAGTATGCATGCACATTCTCTCTGTGAGGACCTGTCTAATTGCACTGATAGACAGGCGCGGTTGCCAGCAATTAAGTGTATTTACACAGGAAGTCACCAACGTAAACAATTCATGACAGATAGATTGATGGCTCTGCTCAATGTAATTAGGTGACTAATGGATGTAATGTTTTCCCCATCTTTGGCAGATGGGGAACGGAGGAAAATAACTAAAAACCTCAATGTCAGTCTGCTTCTGCAAAGCACGCAGCAGCATGATGTTCAGCTCTTATTTGATGAATACTGTGATCGTGGCCTCTTGGGATGGATTTGTCCTCTTATTTCTATTGATCTGCAAACACGGTAGAACAATCGTAGAACACTGGCTAGAATACAGAACACAGGATTGAATGCAGAATTGAATACAAGAGTGAATACAGGATTAAATACAGAATGGAATCAAGGATTGGAGAGAGAATAGAACCCAGTGCAGTTCTTTGACCTATGTCATAGTGGTTCTTTCATTTCAATTTGATATATTATCGTGCCAAATCACAAGTTGTTTTAAGACGCATATAGAGTAGAGACCCGGCATTGTCCCACCCTGAGCAAGCAATTTTTGCGACAGTGACAACGAAAAACTCCCTCTAAAGTGGAAGAAACGTCAGGCAGACCCAGGCTCTAGGGTAGGCGGCCATCTGCCTCGACCGTGTCAGGGGGCTAAGAGAGAGAGGCAGAGGAAGAGACAGAGAGGGAGAGAGATACTGTACAAGCAAAAGCATAATATAGCAGTAAAAACTGTAAAAACTATCTCAGCAATAACAATATTACAAGTAGTTGCAACGACAGTAGTAAGAAATGAAGCATAGCGTTAGTTCATGCAGGACACAGAAGTCTTGCACGCCAAAGCTGTAACTACCTGTCAGTCAGCTGATGTGAACATCAGCTTTCTATTCCCCATTCACAGTACTGCTGGTCATTACGTCACACACTCATACTCCAATCACAGCTCACGCATTAGCAAAGAGGTTCCTTTTAAATACGGTTCGAATTCTTCTTTCTTGGTTGCTGAACCAATGCATTCTGCTAGCTCCTCCTCCACCCCAGCCTCCACCTTTTGATTAGAGTCTGGCATAGGCTCAAATACTTGTGATTATCATGTATATCTGCTAATTCAAACTAATATGTCAATGTACTGCTTATTGTTGACATTGTATCCCTACGGGGGATTTGCTTAAGCATTCCCTGAATATATGCTTAGCAGGCTGCTTTGACAAAATTCAGTGAATATTCTCCCAAGAGCGGAGCTCTAACGCCAAGCTTAACTGTATTCCATTTGTGGCAATAAATGGTTAAATCTACTTTGACGTGAGTGTTTCTGATTGAATTATGACGGCATAATGTCCCCGGATGACAGGCCTTACTGGAACATGAATCCATACAATGTTAATTACATGCACTGATGGGACGTGAACCCCCACAATCAATGTGGCGAGAAGAAGAGATGATGAGGATGGACTTCTTCTGTCATGTATCATCCTCAAATGTCCAACTCGGTGTGGTGTGGTGCAGCCATGCCCTTGTCTCGGGCAGCCGGGCTCCACTTGGAAGAGGCCGGCGATTATGTGTCGGCTCACTGAAAGCAAACCACAGACGAAATACTGCCACGTGGGGTAAACCACTGCGCTTCTTTCATATTGGTTGACGCCCGCGGATCAAAGTTCGCTGAAAGCATTGCGCCAAAAGGTCGCAACTGTCCACTTCGCCCGATTGCTCCCATTATTTGGAAGTGAATGGGTCGCTGGCACTTCTTTGAAGCGTATGTCTGACCATGCCCTTAACTAGGCATTACAAACCTGTCTCTACACCCTCAGCCGTAAAGTTCCCTGTCCATTACTCACCTGTGGCCACTTCAACAATCAGCTTGCTGCCTAACAGTGCCTATAAATCTGGACCCATTCCACTCACTCGTTACCGCTTCAAGTATGTTGCATCATGCGTGCTGCTTTGGCTTCCTTTCTAGTTTCTAGGTTGTCGTTGCCTGCTCCCATGGACTTTTATGTTGTAAAATAAAGCCTTTGACTTTGAACTGCTCTGCCTCATCTGCATTTGGGTCGTACTCTCTCACACCGTAACTCATTCACTGCCAGATTTATTTCTGGCTGTGTTTGCCCACTACCAGCAATTATTTTTATTTTTTTTACTTTCAACAGGTCACAAAAAAATTATATTCATTATGATCGCAAGTCCAATCGTTTGTAAACAGACAGGGTATGCGTGTGTGACGCCCAGACAACAAACATTCCAATCGGCTCGGAGCCCTTCTCCATGCAGCCCTGTGTAAACACGTCATTTCTCATCAAAATTGCATGGTTCACCTACTTTTTCAGCTGGCCACAGAAAATGTACATCCCTTATGATCGCGTGTCCCAACTGTTTGTAGACACACAGGGTAGGTTTGTGAGTGGCCCAGATAATAAATATTCAATCTGCGACATTCCCTTCTCCTGTAGCAGCAGTTTGTAAACAGCGCGTCTGTCGGAACTCGGCGGAAAAAAAGGCAAGCCGAGAAAGATCTGTTTCAATGACATAGAGTTAAACAGGGAGCAGACGGAAATGGAAATCTTGGATTTACGTTATTTCCGTATCCGGTTGAGTTACAGTGAAAGTAGTCACTGCGAGTGATAAAGAAGAGTGAGATCTTTTATAAAATAAAAAAATATGTATATACTTAGTCCCCCAGAGCTCTAGACAGGTCTCCTCCGGTTGTGCAAAAATGATCTTTGCCAAAATTAGCCAATTTACAAGCTCAAGACAAGTTGTGAGCATGTAGATCTGTTTTCACCAAACGTTTGCCACATAATAGGGATGTTAGGGTTCAACTCCAGAATATTACCTCAGTATTGAATACAGAACAGACGACAGAATACTTTGAGGCACACACATGGGTATTTGGGGATGTGGCTGAGTACGCCATCGTCTTGGATGTGCAAACAACACAGGCAGTGGTGGAAAGTAACTAGTACATGTACTCAAGTACTGTACTTAAGTACACTTTCGAGGTATTTGTACTTTACTTTAGTATTTCCAATTTCCAATACTTTTACTTCCACTCCACTACATCTGAGAGGCAAATATTGTACTCTTACTCCACTACAATTATTTGACAGCTTTAGTTACTAGTTACTTTGCAGATATAACTTCTTACATTATAAAACATACATTAACCACTTTATCCCTATTTGAAAATAGCAGATCTACAATCTCACAACTCGTCGCATCGCCACACGTTGTGAGCTTGTAGATCTGCTATTTTCAAACATTTTAGTACTTTTACTTTTGGTACTTTAAGTACATTTTGATACCAATACTTTTGTACTTTTACTCAAGTAAATTTTGAATTACGGACTTTTACAGAGTACTTCTACATTGCGGTATTGATACTTTTACTTAAGTAAAACATTTGAGTACTTTTACCACCACTGAACACAGGTTTGAGCATTGACTTTGTGAGACGGATTGTACAGTGATATATGGTATTTCTGTCCTATCGCAAAACTATGGTTAAGGATCGTAGTGCAGGGATCTGCAGCATGGAAAATTAAGACCACATATATGCATTTTTTTGGGCTCCTGAGACACAAAAAGGACCTTTCGTTTAGACCTCTCCTACACACTCATGTGATGTCAATTCCCTTCCCCCTTACTAGGGTGTGATGTCAGTGTAGCTAAAATAATAGTAACCAGGACTAAATGTATAATAGAATACAGGATTCAATCCAAACTTTGATTGAATACAGAACGGAATACAGCAAAAAGTGTTGCACATAGACCAGGTCTGAATGCAAGGAAAACCTGCTGAGAAGACACACATGTGCACCCCCTCACCAAGGAGAACGTACCAAGTAGACCAGTGGCTTTCAACCTTTTTCATGCCAAGGACCCCTAAATTGATATACATTTGGCCACGGACCCCCCATCTGAAAATGTTTTGTGCCAAGCAAAGATTTGAGTTAAAAATGTTCGCTTTCAAAAAATATATATATTCAAAGATATGCACACATTTTCAAGATGTTTCAAAAATAGCAGATCTACAAGCTCATAGCGCGGCACTCGGTGCCGCGCTATGAGCTTGTATATCTGCTATTTTTTAATAGCCAAAGCTAAGTGGTTAAAGCGATTGTGACGCTATGTTAACTAATTTAGCTGGGGACCCCCTAGTACTCCCCCAAGGACCACTGGTGGTCCCCGGACCACTGGTTGAAAACCACTGAAGTAGACGTCATGAGCGAGCAGAGAACAGCTAATATAAAACACATCTTTGTTTGGATAGTCAAGAAATATATATATATATATATCATTTTTAAACAACGGAAAAAGATTTATTGGCTGCTGGAGACTGATTTGATTAGATTTTTATTAGAAATTTAAAAGCACAACAACTCAAAGTAGTGTCATAGACCATATTCACACGGCGGCCATGTTGCTATTAAGTCAATGAAGTGCCACCCCGGTTTCCACGGCAACGGGGTGGCACTTTCAATGTTAAATTCCAATATGGCCGCCGTGTGAATATGGTCTATGACACCAAATCCCAGAGGATGGCACTTAAAAGCATTGCTGAAAAAACACTCATTTGCAAAGTGGTCCTTGATGGAAATAAACAGATAGATAGACCTAATAGCATCCCCCACGCCCACGGTTCAAACTCCCTCCTTTTAAAAAGTGATCCATCAACAAGACAGTGAGTGAAGAAAAATAAAGATAACTTCTCCATCACAATCCTCTGCTACAGTCCAACCATGTCAATATTTCATAAATAGAAATGGTGGAGGGGCATGGGGTGTTAGCTACATCGTTAAACCGTTTTTGTTGATTTAACCTTGAGAGTCAGTGTACAAACAGTCCATTTTTTCTCAGGTGTAATCACCATTCAGCCTCTGTGCTCTCATCTGAGCTGATGTACAGCTACTACGTGGGAAGACTACAGCATAGAAAGACTACTGGATAGCAGCCTGAGAGCCATGACCTTGTCTCTCATACACAAAGCCAGATCTCACCAGTGGTCGAAGAAGTATACTCAGATTGAAAGTAGTCAATACCATTATGTACATGATACATGAGTAAAAGTACAAAAGTATTGGCATCAAAATATACTTAAAGTACATAAAGTAAAAGTACTCATTATGCCTTATGCCAGCAAAACAACAGGCACACAATGCCTCTTAATACAGAATACTCAGCTACTATCTTTTTGTTACTGCTGATTGTTGGGCTTGTTTACCAGATCCAGGGACCCTTCGCAGGTGTGTGTGTGTGTGTGTGTGTGTGTGTGTGAGTGAGTGTGTGTGTGCATGTGCGTGCACGTGTGTGCCTGGGGCTGATGATGATGTTGATAGATGTGTTGTGCACAGAGCTGTTGTTTGCTGGCGTGGCTTGAAGCAGAGGGGCATTGTGGGTGGGCTGGTGAGACGCACTGGGATCCCATTCTGGGAGCCATGTTTGTTTGAGTGCATGTGTGTGTGGGGGGGGGGGGGGGACATGGCTGCGGCCAGGCCACCAAGACTGGCTGGGTTACCATGGCGACCAGTGTCAGTGAACAGCAACATGTATTTGTTTGTCAAGACAGGTTACATTCTATCTTCTCTTTCTCTCCCTCTCTCTCTAGTTATCATCGATCAGTGGTTCTCAAACTTTTTAATTTCAAGGACCCCCCCATAACTCAGAGAGTGTACAAATGGAACCAAATGGAACCTTTTGCGGGTCCATTTGGTTCCATTTGCACACTCTAGTTACAGACCTGTAAGGGTCTGGTCTGGTCGCACTGGCAACTTGTGAGCTCATAGATCTGCTATTTGTTTTTAATATATAATTTTCATCATTATCTTTGGTATAACATGCCCAAAAATAGGTACGCCAGGTTAAACAAACTCCTCAGCAGCTGTTCACAGCCTATAATTCATAACGTCATGATTCCTCCATGTGGCCTTCTCTCCATTCAACGTCCTCAACAGTGGGGGCCCGGCTCGTGTTCAGCCGGCAGGGGCCCTGAGCCCCGGGGTTTTATCCCAGCGAGACAGCTCACATTCTCGGGGAAAGTGTTTAACCCCTGGCCCTCTAACCTCCCACCAACCCCCCCCCCCTGTCTCTCTGTCTCTCTATATGGCCATGTTCCACGGCTCTGCTCCTTTCTCCTGGCGTTCTCCTCTCCTTATCGTGGAGTTCAGCCGGCCTACGGCCTCTCTTTTAATAGGTACTTATTTGGTCAACAAGAGAAATATCATATTTTTGGAGCCCGCCCCCACTCCATGTACTCTCCGCTTCCTATCTCCCTTCTTTCTTTCTGTCCCAACTCTCTCTCTCCCTCTTTCTCTCTCTTTTTCCCTCGTTTTCTCTCTCACACTCTCGCTCTCTTTTTTTTTATCTCTGGCTCTATCCCTCACTCTTCCCCGCCTTGACAGTGACACCCTCCTCAGTATACTGAGCAAGTGTTAAATGTCTCCTGCGGAAATTCTCAAAAAGTAGCCTAGGCCCATATGCGTCACATTTCTAACTCCATCGTATGGCGCATGTAAACTTTGTGGCTCGCTATTTTCGCCACACGACACTGTCGTACGTCAAATTACAGATCAGGCTTAAGTAATTAATTGTTCTATTCTAAATATCTGTTATGTTTCTGTGCTCTAAGGTGGATTGGTTGTGTAACTCTTGTAACAACTAAAGTCCACTCAACTCACACTCAACTTTATTGTCACATCACTGTCACATCGTCTGTTTATTTGCATAAATGGACGTGCTGGCTATTTTCCTGCTAATCAAGCTTCCATGTAGAATATGGTGTAGAATTGAAAACGCAGGGTTCTATTTTAAACATGGTTATTTTTGGAATGTTTAGCGTACCATAACTGGTGTCGGTCTTCTAATGAGCAGTGCTCAATGAGCAACAACTGTCCTGAGAACTCGGTAGCACCACAGCAGGGAAACACAGCGAATCTGAGGAGAATGAACCAAATCCCTCTCAGCTGGAATTCAGAACCTAATGGGCTGCTCACACGCACACACGCACGCACATGCACGCACGCAAACACGCATGCTCACACACTCTGTTTAAATAACTTTTACAGAATTTGTGTGTGTGTGTGTGTGTGTGTGTGTGTGCGCGTGTGCATGCGTGCTTGAGTGCATGTGTGTGTGTTTGATCTCTCTGCTCCATGTTTGGGCAGGCCTGTCCCAAAACAGAACCCTCAGTAAGTCGGTGTGTCTAGTGGGGCGAACCAAACCCACAACCTGCTAATCTGCTCTAATTGAGGCTTTCTCAAACACAGCACAGACCCGCTGATGTACCTACTACTCAGCTGTTTGGTAATGATCGGAATGCAGACGTCACTCCTGAATCAGGAACTCTGTTACCTCCACCTATACAGTGTACACCTTCACCTGTCTACTGTCACCTCCAACTATCTTCTGTCGTGTGCTTGTGTGCAAGCATACAAGCACACTCACATTGTACTTTGTACCAGCATGCAATGCGAGTCTACAAAGAGACTCAGCACTAGTCATTTCTCGTCATATTCTCGACATGTTTTCGATCATTGGCTGTCCTTTAAGCCAATGGGGATACTTTCCCATACTCTGAACGGGCGGTCTTGTCCTCCCAAGCGATGGTACTAGACACGCCTCTCACCTCTCTGGCTACTATACACGCCTGCCGTCGGTTCAAATCACTGTGACACAGAGTAATTAATATATAGGACAAAATGTAAGTAAAGTACTTGAGTAAATGTACTTAGTTACTTTACACCTCTGCATACGCGCTGCGTAGCGTCCGTTCTGCATGCTGGTATACATGACTGAGTCTTGTTTTGTATATATATATTTTAGGGGGGGGTGGGCTTTTCTGCCTTTATTGGATAGTACAGTGAAGAGTGACAAGAAACAGGGAGAGAGAGACAGGAAGTGACACGCAGTAAAGGTCGTCGATCCCGCGACTCGCTGTCATTGGAGCCTATACACTGCAGTATGTGGTATGCGCCTTAACCATATATTGGCGGGGACTAAAGACAATAAGGGTTGTAACAGTGAAAGCTCATGGTAGTATACATAAAAGCAATGAAGTAATAGTTAAGTGAATAAGAAAAAGAGGTTGCGCATCAACAATGGGTTTTCTCAGTGGAGTGCTAGACCCAAAGTCCAGTATACACATCAAAAGAAGGAATTTAAAAAAATCCCTAAAGGGTAGCACATGCAAAAAATGCAATTAAATGGAGGTACAAAGTACTCACATTTCCTTTTTTTTATTGGCACACCAATAAAATGAACGCTTACGCGTTTTGCCTATGAGCCTCTGATGCTCTGAGGAAGGCTCATAGCGAAATGTGAGTACTTTGTCCTCCATTTAATTGA
>NC_137616.1:36508116-36563116 GCF_963280865.1 Gymnoscopelus braueri | reverse complement strand
GAAATATGAACACAGACAACGGGGAAACGGCCGACATTGATCTCCTCGACCGTTTAAGCTGTTTGAGCAGCAAGTCGATGTCTCCCGGGTGCAGTAAAAAACCCACTGGCCTGCGTCCCCTTGCCAAGGCCCTGTCAGTAAATTAAGGGCTACTTCTAGCTGGGGTAAACACTTGATTATTTTATGATACGTTTTTTTCGCGTCTTTGCAGCACGCAGCCGGCAGGCTGCCATGCAGAGAGCGGTGCGGTGCGGCCTAGCGTCACTGGCAAACATTAACCCTAACCCGATTGTACTAGATAGCATTTGGTTTAAAATCTAATTTATGGTAATGCGATTGGGGGCCGACATGCTGCATCTGCAACGTTTTTTATCCCGTCTGTGATCTAGGATTGAAATAGCCTCGGTTTGCAGACTCCTCCTCGCATCTCCTTCATGTAGTCGGACAGCGATGGTTTGAGCACATCAGTCCCTGTTTGTTCCAGTGAACAAACAGTCGGCAAACGATTTCTATGTTTCTAATGCATCCTGGCATGTCTGCGCTTTTGCCTAAGAGTTTTTTAAAATAGGATGTTTAACTAAGCCAATGGACCTGAGGGTGTGGTCTGTTTGTGTGCTACCCAAATACATTAATCTCTCTCGCTCTCTAATTCTTTCCTTCTCTTCCCCTCCACTGCCTCATAAGGCTGGCCTCTAACGGTCGGCAGGTCTCTCTGCTTCCCCTGGGATTGTTAGCAGGTTGGAGCGTACAGCACAGAGGCAGACAGGTCAGTCAGGTATGTAGGCAGGCTGGCCAGTAACATGCCATTCGGTGTGGTGTGGTGATTCCGTGTGCAGTGAGTTTAGAGTAGGCAGCCTTATCAGGATTCTAACCCCCAACCGTGGCAGTATTGCACTGTATCCGTTGAGCAACACAGGACCTGTTGCGGCTGTATAGAGCACCGAAGTCTGACGTAATTTACGCATCCTACCTGGGTCGCGTTTTTTTCTGAATTCTCATAGACATGTTTAATATCATGTCAAATAAGAACTGTGTTCCAAAAATAAACAAATGACCCCGGTGTTTTTACTCTTATGGATATGAAGCATCAACTGACGGTGAGAAAACGCTAATGTTACTTCTGCCGAATTAGTTACATTTTCGCCAGAAACGGACAAATATGAGTGACTGACTATCATAAACGATACAGAGCCACCTCCCCGACAATATCGCAGAGACAGTTTGTTTATTTTTGGACCATAATTCTTAGATGAGACGATTCTATATGATCCAATGTTATTCTCCATAGAGAAATTACTTTACGACCCCGGGGATGGACGAGTGACGTCAGGACTTCTGTACTATAGATGGCGAGGCTAACAGATAACTTCGCTGACAGTTTGTTGAAGTATTTGTGTGTGTGTTTTGTATGTAAGTGCGACAGAGTGTGCGTGATAAATTGTATCGACTGCATAGAAGGTGACTAATGTACCAGTATCTGTATGATTTGACAAGAATGTGAACATGACAGACAGGGAGAAAAGGAGTCCGAGAGGCTGAGCGTAGGTTTGTTTTTGTTCACGGTAGAATTGACTCTTTGGTGAGCAACTTTTGTGTCCTAAGATGACTTAAGTCTGCAGGGCTCCTCTGTGCCTGATAGAGAATGAGGTGTGAGACTGTCAGCCTGACTGGACTGTAAAATAAGTCACATTTGAGCAGGCAGTACTGTGTGGAGGTGCAGATTATTTTGTTTTGCATTCTCACCAGAGCGTAGTGTGATTCCTCAGGAAAGAGTGTTAACATTTCAAATGATTAATAAGTAATGGAAATGTATTATTCATTTAGAATTATGATTTATTTTTTGGCAGGGCTCTCAGGATGGCAAAGTCTGTCAGTTTCTTTGTCCGCACCAAACAGGTTCTAGGTTCTAAAAAAAACAGATAGCAGGATTGCCGTTGAGTTGTCTATGCAGTATGCACCTGTATTCTCCTGGGAGGATGAACCGTACTGCATTTGGTTTCCCAGTAGCTCCTCTAGCGCCACCCTTGGGCCAACACATCCAGTTGCACACAACATATAGCTCAATATTGAATGGGCGGAATGCCATGACACTTGCACCCCAGCGGTTGAACCCTAACCATTTGATTGACCTCCTTAACTTAAGTCCAGTGCCACCCGCAGATTGGTTACAACAACATCTCTCAAAATCGAATGGTTGGGGCGCCCGCTGGCCTAGCGGTCGAGGCACATACCACATAGGCTGGTGGTAATCAAGTCTGACAGTGTGTCGCAGGTTCGACTCCTGATCCCGACGGCCTTTGCTGCATGTTACCCCCCCATCTCTCTCCCCATTCTTGTCAGCCTACTTTCCTCTCAAATAAAGGTAGACAAAGCCCCAAAAATATATTTAATAAAATTATAATAATAAAATGGATCTAATGGCTGGACACATGTGGTCACAAACAAAATATCCGAATAACTACTACCTGGTTTAAGGAGCAGCACAACCTCTAGGGACAGATTGTGTGGCTTTTAGAATCTTAGTCTTGTTTATACTATGGCACTGAAATGTAAAGCATCATGTAGGGCAAATATACTATAAGCCTGCTAAATGTTGAACTTGAGCCAACTGCTCTAGATAACCCAATTCTAATTTAAACTTCATTTAGCATGAGCTTAACATCTAGAAATACTTATAATGCAAGTACAGTACAGTACAATACAATGTATTCCACAAATTATTTTTATAGAATAGTTAGTTGTATCCATTATCAGCTCTTCTTACCCCCATGTTGAGAATTTACCTTTTGTGTTTATTTTCCGGAGGTCGCGGAACAAAATTTTGCATTAGGCAAATTACCTTCAATTGGTTGGCACACAGTCAGATTGTCACTGTAGATAATATGTTGTGTTCTGACATTGTGCCAACGTTTGGCCAAGCGAGGAGTCAGACACGGTGACAATGCTGCTCTAGTTCCAACCATTTCAAATGTTGGTCCGATATGTCAAGGTTCAAGGTTGTTTTATACTTCATTGTACAATGGTGTAGCACAGGGAAAATAGCCGATTTACAAGCTCTGCAGCGCATTGTGAGCTTGTAGATCTTTTAATTAATTTGTAAGAAGAAGAAAAAAGGTAGTGTAAGTATCTTAACAATGGAGACATTTCTAGCATTCTAGACCCTTTTATAGGCATATTACAGAAAGTCAGGGGTGTGTGTGTGTGTGTGTGTGTGTGTGTGTGTGTGTGTGTGTGTGTGTGTGTGTGTGTGTGTGTGTGTGTGTGTGTGTGTGTGTGTGTGTGTGTGTGTGTGTGTGTGTGTGTGTGTGTGTGTGTGTGTGTGTGTGTGTGTGTGTGTGTGTGTGTGTGTGTGTGTGTGTGTGTGTGTGTGTGTACACATTGGGTGTCTGAGAGAGAGAGAGAGAGAGACTTCAATTATTCGTGACCAAAGTATTAGCTTGTGTGTTAACAATGGCACAGCCTGCTCCTCTGATAGATGTAATGTGGGGGATATTAACTGAAATTAGACGGGTCAGCTGAGCGCCATATCCTCCAATTTGCTTGGCAACCTTTTGAATTGCATATTGAATATTTAAAGCTCCAAGGTGCTCGGAAAGGTTTCATTAGGCATTCTTATAAGAGCGCTATTAACAAAGCATCAGATGACTGCCTGTCTGACCTGGATATGCCTCTTGATGCCTCGGGCAGTGGGAGAGATTTATCCTATATCTGTTATTTGACTTTCATTTCCATTCTCCGGGAGGCTAGAGGCTAGGAGAGATGGTTGGGCAAATATTATGCAAGATAAACAGAGAGGATTATGATGCTTACATCATTGACTGAATACATACTATGAACCAGGATGCAGTCCAGGGGAGTCCTTTTTGACAATTCTTTTTTTTTGTTTCTCTTTTTTGTCCTAATTTATTATGGTTACCTAATAACCAATTCAGCATGTATTCTAGTCCCTTGTCGCTGCTAACTCCTACAGTTGGTGCTAGGGAAAAAAACAGACAACCATGTGTCTCCTCTAATACATGTGATGTCAACTTGGCCACTTAAAGTAAAAGTATCAATAGTTGCAATGTAGAAATACTCTGTTACAAGTAAAAGTCCGGAATTATGAATTTACTTGAGTAAAAGTACAAAAGTATTGGTATCAAAATGTACTTAAAGTGTTAAGGGTCAGGTATCAGCCTGAGACAGAGTGATTAAAGGACAATCACACAATATACAATTAACTCTCTAGCTTTTTTGTGTTTTATCCTTTTGACATGTGTACAAATATAGGGTACGCTGCCATCAATACATTACATTGTCTGTTAACAGCTTAGGACATAATATACATAAACATACTATACATGGATTTATTTTTACGTTTCTCCATAGTCATTGAAATATTATCACGCTTAGCTGAAATGTCCTCCAAAACAGAATTTACAGGCACTCTTAAGACACGACATTGCTGTTCAGAATCAGTTTCATTGTCACTTCCACAATACACGCTAGGCATACAGGGGAGCAAAATACCGTTCTCCACAACTCATGGTGCTTCACATTTAAAAACAATAGACACATTAAAAAGAGGCGAGGCCGTTGAAAACATTAAAAAGTAGAGAGAGCAGACAACATTGGTAAAACAATAAGTGCTGATGCATTCAAAGTGCAATATAGATAAAGTGCTATTCATCCCTCAATATGTTAGTTTTGGGGGGAATATGTGGCGAGCGTTCAGAGTTCTGATGGTTTGGGGGGAAGAAGCTGTTGGATGACCTGCTGGTGCTTCCCCCTAAGCTCTGTTTGTGTCGTCTCAAGTTGCGTCGAGGCTTTAAGAATCCATCGCTGACCTGCTCCCTGACCTTAGTCTACTGTTACATCTGCCTTGGCGTCACTTGAAAGCATTCAACCGGGAAAGCCAGTTTTCACCTAGACTCACCTGCTCATGGCTTTCATGGAAAGAGCAGATGGCAGTTAACATGGTGTGTGTGTGTGTGTGTGTGTGTGTGTGTGTGTGTGTGTGTGTGTGTGTGTGTGTGTGCGTGTGCGTGTGCGTGTGTGTGCGCGCGCGCGCGTGTGTGCGCGCGCGGCCTCAGTCAGCGCAACAAGACAGAGGCTGCTGTCTGAATGACTTCAGGGCCAAACCGGGACACAACGTTTCATACCCACCTTGCCATAGACCAGCAACCAGTGGGGGAAAAAGTACTCAAATTCTTTACTTAAGTAAAAGTACCAATACTGCAATATAAAAATACTCTGTTAGAAGTAAAAGTCCAGAATTAAAACATTACTTGAGTAAAAGTACAAAAGTATTGGCATCAAGATTGACTTAAAGTACCAAAAGTAAAAATACTAAAATATTTGAAAGTAGCAGATCTACAAGCTCACAACGCGTCGCAATGTGACGAGTTGTGAGCTTGTAGATCGGCTATTTAGCCTAGTTATAAAATAGGGCTAAAGTGATTAATGTGTGTTCATAATATCATAATTTATATCTGAAAAGTAACTAGTAACTAAAGTTTTCAAATAATTGCAATGGAGTAAAAGTACAATATCTGCCTCTGAGATGTAGTGGAGTAGAAGTAAAAGTATAGACAATTGGAAATACTCCAGTAAAGTAAAAAGTACCTTAAAATTGAACTTAAGTACTGTACTTGAGTAAATGTTCTTAGTTACTTTACACCACTGCTCCTGGCTGCACGTCGAAGTGTTGAGCTATTCACTAAACTAACTGCTGCTGCTGATGAGCCGATCGGTGCCTCGCATGGTTTCCTCCGCCGTCGGAGTGTGAATGTGTGTCTGAATGGGTGAATGTTAAGGAAATTGTCTGCATATAAATGCACCATTTACCATTGACTCTACCGTCCCCTCTATGATGAGCTGTGCTGCAGAAGACAGACAGAGAGCACCTTGCAGCCTGAGGCTCATTCTCCTCAGGTGGGAAACGGAGCGCTTCAGCCGTTCCTTTGTGTCAACAGTCATCAGAATATACAATGGTGTCTGAGACGTTTTTGAGACGGCAGACTATTCTGCATTCCCCTTCAATTCATGGCCCGTTGCCCCCTGTACCCACCTCCTTCCTTATTCATGGACTATCAGCAAAACAAACAAACAAAAACTGTGTGAGTGTGTGTGTGTGTGTGTGTGTGTGTGTATTTATGAGCGAGTATATATGGATTTATTGTTGGTGAGTGTGTGTGTGTGTGCTATCGAGCAGCAAGCGAGTACCGGTATATTGAATGTGTGTGTGCATGTGTAAACAGTGTTGTGTCGTATGGTTTATTGCCGTATCTACTGTTATATAGTGTATCGCTGTATTTATTGTTTATCGCTTTGCAATTTTCTTTACTTTTTTTTGCTGAATTTCCCTCCTGGGGATTAATAAAGTGTTCTCCTATCTGGGGCTGGCTGACTCTCAGGAGGTTCCAGTAGAACAGATTTAGGATCTGGCCCTCTGCTAGAATGAAGCAATTCTCACACTGTCCAGGAAATAAAGCAGCAGAAAAGAACTGTGTCAGGATTCCTGTGGAATCAGAACGCAGTCCTAAACACAGAGGTAATTTAGGGCCATCCAACTATAATAACTATAACTATAACTGTGTATTGTTTAAAAAAATAATTCTAACTCAAGTGGATGGCAGTGTCCACCCCATCACTATCACAATGACAGTGGTGAATGATGTAGTTGTGGTTATAGTTATAGACTTGGTTTAGACGGCCCTTTACAGATCTTTCTCCATTTGACAGATGTGTCAATATCTCCTGAACCACTGAACCACTAAACCAGCCAAAAATGGTCATAATGAGTTGCAGCGTGGTTTAAATAGCATTATATTGGTATTGTACTACCTACAGTACTGTACATATTACAGGTAGACGTGGTGGATGAACTGTCATACTATAGCTACGTGTGGACCAGGTTTGGCCAGTTCTTAGGTTCTTTGGTCTTTAGAAATGTTTTTAAATGGAGTGTAAGTAACAGGGGTTTCCCTGTCTCTCCAGCTCTTTGGTAAACAGAAAATAACCTTTTCAGGTCGGGTTACCAATTTCATTCAATCAGGAACTGGAACACTGTACAATTGAAGCTGATAAATGGGTTCCCTCTCCTGATTGGATGAAATTGGTGACCCACCTGAAAGTGTACAGTATTTTCTGTTTACTAAAGAGCTGGAAAGACGGGGAGACCCTCCTACAGAACAAATATAACTTACAGCACCTTAGGTCCTAATATGAGAGAATTCTCGACTTGAAATGCTGTTACATCAACAAATTATCAGTATTGATTTTTTAATATTATTATTTTTAATTAATATAAATAAAAATTATACTACTACTACTACTACTACTACTACTACTACTACTACTACTACTACTACTACTACTACTACTAATAATAATAATAATAATAGATACATTTTATATGTTGATTTTAAAACTATTTAGCAAGAATCTTCATCTGTTTTCCTTTTCTTCTGCTTCTCCTCTCCTTTCTGTACAGTACAAATGTCTGTCCGTTTAAAAAAAAGCTTTCCATCTTGTCTCTATCGATTCCTGTCTGTAGCCATGCAGCCAGCCAGCCCTGCTAAGGGAAGAGAGAGGGAAACTGTTGCACTTTTAATGGCAAATATCTCCACATACTTCAGTGTTCTGAAAATAGCACATAGCTGTCAATCCTCCTCGTCCTCTGAGAGCGCATCCACAGCGGCAGGGGAAAGGCTTTTGAGTTGAATACCCCATCAAGCCTCTGTGGACCGCCGCTCGTCAATAGCATTTTAACCCATTGAAACCGGGGAACGCATCTGTGTAACCACTTAAACCATTATTTGATTTGAATTTGGCTATTCAAAAATAGCAAATATACAAGATTTGTTTTTTTTAAAATAGTAAATCTACAAGCTCATAGCGCGGCACCGAGTACAAATCTCGGTGCCGCGTACAAATCTTTGAATATACAGAGTACAAATCTTTGAATATACTGTATTATTTATTAAAGCAATTTCTTTTTTTTAACTCAAATCGTTGCTCCTGGGGGTCTCTGTAACAACAGATGGGGGTCCGCGGTCAAATACATATAATTTTGGAGGTCCTTGACATGAAAAAGTTTGAGAACCACTGATATAGTAACATACTTTTTTTTTCTCCAGAAAACTGTTAGGATTTAGAAGACATTTTGTAGAATCGGAACCCGCAGGCCTTCATGGGTTAACCAGCATTCATTTATTTATTTATTCTTTTTAAAAGTTTACTTTTTCCCCCAGCAATCCATTGACCTGTAAGTGGTTTTCCATTATTTTTTAGGATTTAGCACTATGCAGTGATGATTGCATTTGAGCATGGCTGTGTTTCCAAAGTAGTCCTGCAAATAATTATAGGGCAAATTGGCACATTGCTTGCCCTTCACTATATTGACAGCACACAAAATGCAGACGCATTAGGCTTAGTCGAGCTTCGATCAGAGCGTGATTGTTTATTCACACTTGGATGGCTCCATAGTAACCATTACCTGAATGGCAGGAGAATATTTTAGGTAGAGTGCTCACTGATGCATGTGTATTAGAAATTAACTTGACATTCTACTTTCAACGACTACTTTCAACCTGGCGTCCATATTTTGGGCATGTTATTATAGGTGGGGGAAAAAATATATAATAATAATAGTAAATGTAGAGGCTATACATAAGGTCACACATCACCAAGTTTGGGATCACGGTTTTAATCGGTTGATTGATTGATTGATTGATTGATTGACTGAATACCATATTAGCAGGATTATTAACAGTACAAGTAAGGTCAAAGGTTATGCTAACAGGATAACACAAAAAGCCCCAGGGGGGTTGTTTCCATTGTGGGCCATTGTACTCAATTCATTAGAAACACACATAAAACATGCAATATGTTATATTGGTTGAAAACTGAAGTATAGCAAACTGAAGTATAGCATCAACAGGTATATTTACAGTGCAATACTTTGCAACACCTTTGTATGGTGATGTATTAAGTGGTTAACTATTGTGTATGTTGACTGGAGCTATAGTCAGGTAAATTTAGATTGCTGGTTGTGTAAATCCAGACCAGTGCATTGGCCACAGATATGAATAGAATAGGATATACTGTATTGCCTGGTGTGAGGTTCATATACAAGGAATTTCCCTTGGCGTCTGTTGCTGTGGCAACCCAACAACAACGAAAATGTGTAGGTGTCGCCTAACGGAAGGGATTAAAAGGGTTAACGTTGGATGAATGCTTTTCAGTAGGTTGGAACCATACATGGAGTGCATGAGGGACTCACTGCCAGGTACCGTGATGTGAACCAGAGCTACAGTAGTATTACACGCACATCAATCTAAGAATTATTATCGTTGATACTTGAGTCCAACCAGCTGTGATTTATACCTAGAAGTGTCCCTGAGCGTTAAAAAGCTGCTGATTCAAGACTTACCGCGAAAGGTTCAGCTAGAGTTTAAGTGTTGAACTATTTTTAAACAAGACTGAAGATAATGTAGCATATATTGTACTGTGTGGTAGTTTTATTTTGTTGTTGTTGCATCCAGATCGGATGTCGCAGGGATGTTTGACTGAGATTTTATGGCATTGATGTGTTTACTTATGGTTAAGGTGTTATGGTTATTAGCTCATGTCATAGCTAAGGTCTGAATCATATTATTGCAAGTGTAATAATAGCTATTGTAATAATCAAGCAACTGTATTTTGTAACTAAGAGGAGTCTAAAATCTTGTACAAACCTTGCTAAAAACAAGGCAGATACCCATCAGAGTGAGATGACTTCTATTGTGGCCTCTTGTCAGCACAGCAGCTTGGTTAGATTAAGATATTTTGTTTGTTTATGCTTTTGTCTGCTTGGCCTGGTCAAATGTGTATCATCTGTGTGTTCATTTCAGTCTTTGGGGGAAGAAGTAAAAGTAGTAATACCTATACCAATATTTAAAAAAATACTCTGTTACAAGTAAATGGATTGATAGATAGATAGAAGATAGATAGCTCATATATAGATTGACAAATTGATAGATAGATCAACAAGCTCATATATAGATTGATTGATAGATAGATAGATAGATAGGATATTTTTACTTTTTTATTACTCGTATATATGTGCTGCATTTTATTGTACATTGTTTGTCTTTAAATGTCTCGATGAATTGAATACACAGGACTCAATATTTTTGTGGGCGTTATATTTATTTGATTTCTTCCTGTCTGTCATCTAAATTAAGAAGATTAGAGCGACCGTGTACTGACTTTCTTTCTCTCTCCCCGGCTCGCGCTTCTCAAACCAAAGGCTGCTGTCACCTGTCACTAGTAAACGGCGACCCTTCCTATACAGCCTATGAGATTTATACATTTAACCAGATTGACAGTTCCACGTCAAATGAGAACAAAACAAGAGGAGGTAAAAGGGGCGTGGCAGGTTGCATTAATGTGCTTAATGTGTGCAAATGACATAGCCAGTAGGCGGGCTCTAGACCGTATCTGAACCCTGAGCAGTAAATAGAAACCGTTCCCCCACAAATCCACCAGGTCGCCTGGTCGGCATTTGCGGGAGATTGATGGCCGCTCACTCGCGGGTGTCCGGAAGCGGACGCTAATTCCCGGGAGACTCCCGGAACTTCCGGGAGAGGTGGGACGTCTGCTATTGTATAGAAGTAGAAAATAGGACTTAAGTGGTTAATGCATGTTTTGTATTAAATCATCTACATCTGCAAAGTAACAAGTAACTAATGCTATCAAATAATTGTTGTAGTGGAGTAGAAGTTATTAGAAAATGGAAATACTGAGGTAAATGTACCCCAAAATTGCACTAAAGTACAGTACTCGAGTAAATGTATTCAGTGACTTTCCACCACGGATTTCAGTGCCCGCTGCATGCATGCCGGGTGGCCAGCTGGTCGGCTGGTGTTGCTCCAAAACCTAATTTTAGTTCTCTGAGGCGGCGGAGGACCGCTGGGCTCTACCCTAGCTGCCATTTTAGACGAAGAGCAGGCTGGGAATTGAGCGCCTCGCGGGGATCTTATCCATCGCAATTATCTCGTTGTCAGGGGTTGGACACAGGGCTCGGACCTCGCTCTGCCTTCCTCCTGGCCTCCCTGGGCTTCCTCACATGCACACACACACACACACACGTGTGCCCGCCCGCCCGCCCGCCCGGGGGCTTCTGCTGCTGAGCGCACCAGCATGCCCTCATAGAACCTCAGCTTTCGGTGCTGCAATTAGCCAGGAGGAAACCGCTGCCCAACGTGGGTTATCGGGGGTGCGAAGGGCCTCCACTAAGGCCCACTGCTGAGCAATTAACCACTTAAAGCCTACTGTAATATATACTTATTTGACCTGGGGTCCCCCAGGGGTCTGTACTAGGCCAGTAGAAAACAAAAAGGAGCCCGTGAGCCAGGACCCCAAAAATGGGGTCATCATTACCATCTGGGGGGAATAATTCTCATAGTGATTTTTGGGTAGGTATACACCCCTAGAGCTAGGAAAAATGTGATAGCCTTGCATCGGTGGTAGCTATCTGTGTGTTATCACTCCTTTTATAACCACAAGCCAAAACACAGTTTTCAAAATCCGAATGAAGCATTCTACTTCAAACTGATGGTTCTCTCTTATAATTGACCCTCTCTCTCTGAAAAATGGTTGGGATAAAGCGCAGACTATATATTGTCCAGAAAGGTTGTTAAAATTTGCATATCTAGAATATTTTTCTATTACAGGCAGTGACAACATAGTGACTATATGTGACATAAGATGTACTTTGGTTTTAATGAAAGATGGAACACAAAGGGTTCCTTTGTAAATTACCTATAGATTTAAAACCATGTTAGATTCTAAGGAAATGTATTATGAAATTCAATAAACAGAATATAGTGCAATGGGTAAGAAAATATCCAAAATGGCCACTAAACACACGCCTGGCAATTTTTTACTTTTAATCCGCTTGTCTTAGAATACCTCTGTTTAATACCTCTTTTTTAGGGTTTTCATATGTAGAATCCATTCCTGATGTTATTTTTTTAATATCAGGTCAATCATGTCAAAGGTCAGGTCAAGGTTAAAATTGACCTCTGGGAGAACAACAAATGGAAACAACTTGATGAACATTCATGGTTCACTATTCATGATTTTGTTTTGTGAAAAGTGTCATTAACATGTCACAAGAACTGGTATTCATAATAACATGAATGTAAAATGATATAATCTAATGTCAAATATGTATCTTTTGCAACTACATCTGTATTCTCCAACCAATATTCTATTGCACCATGTCACATAGCTCTGACGGTGGGGTCACCCTTAGCAATGACAGCAACAAGAATATCCTAGATCTCCTATCCACATTTTGTGACATCAAACGACTTGTCAGGTGGGGCTTGGTGGTCTGCCACTTTCCACAACATCACTTGTAAATAAATGAGCCCACATGTGGTGCAACAGGTTGGTCGGTGTTGGAGGAAGGGCCATTGACTTGTGGCACCCACCTCACCCAGCACATCAGGGTAGCCTGGGAAGTTCCCTGCCAGCAAAGTGTAGTGTGCTCTGATCTTGCCTTTGTCATACATATAAGACTGTCCCATCCCAATGCTCCATCTATACTTTACACTGTAGGTCCACCTGATACACCCCAATACACAGCATACAACAGGACAAGAACATCAGTGTAATCACTGAGCATGTGTATCACACCCTTTCCAGAGATGGCTGCATCAGGGATATAGGAACTCATGGTGATGTCTGCCTCATCATGACTAAATGCAGTATCTATCGTCAGCACTGAAGGTGTACAACATGCTCAACGGCTTTTGCTTAATGTTCTTACTCTTCATGATGACATCTCATGTGGGTAAAGGACATTACTATTCACAACAATATGGGGGCAAATTAGCCAAGGATGGGATTGAAGAGATGATCTTTCTGTGTGTGAGGAATCCTACACCCCAATATTTTATGACCAAGACACACCAGTGCTTCAACTCTCCCTCTGTTTCTGCACATTTTGGGGAAGGCTTCAGTCCACTCCACTCACATGCATCATGACAGCATCTTTCCTGATCGTTATGGCAGTCTGCTCGCCAGACTGGTCAGCAGAGACAGTGATCCAGAATCCATCATGGTGCCGACAGACAAGGTCTAGCTTAGCCTCTATGCTATGGCATGGAGCACATGCATCTTCAGCTGGCACTGGGTTAGATATCAAGCACACTGCACATGGCCAGCATGGAAGAAGTGCTTCAGTCATGTGCTTCATGAGAGAAAAGGTGAAGTTAATGTCAATGTGTCTCCCTGCGCATTCAAACTGGTGGATGTGAAGTGTAGGAAGAAGTTGTCTACCCACTGTCAGCCAGTAGGATGGAGATGTGCAGTGTCCAGGTAGGCTACTGCTGTATCTGTTCAAATGTCTTTGGCCAAGTTGATAGAAACCACTTCAGAGTGCTGCTGATACACTCAGGACTGACCACTGAACTTGCCTGTCATGTTCTGCAACCACATGCATTTCCACTTCCAGTGCTGAACCTTGCATCAGTTTTGCAATGCAGCTGAAGAATGACTGTATAACGTGCATCCCACCGGGATGCACAATTACATTATAGAGCTTATATACCTGCAAGGTGTCAACAAACGGCTCCATGTCAATTGTGAGGTGAATAGGGCCTGCTGTACATGTCAACCAGTGACCATATCTGCTGCCTGCTTGGACACCTGGTTGGACGATAAGGTGCGAGAGAGACCTTGACCTGACCTTTAGCACATAGGCCAAAGACTGACCAGCAAGTCAAAATATAACATTAGAAATAGATTCTACACCTATGAATGCCCCCCCCCCCCCCCAGGTCCCCATATGAATCACGTTCACGAAGTTCACAGATTCCCTCACACAACTGCAATATTTTGTTGTTTTTAACATAATTTAGTACAATGGAACATCACCATGGGATGGACACCATCTTTGTTTTGGCAATAAAAAATTAACTGATGGTAATTTCACTGATTCAGCCATATTTCTTGAACCCTAAGACCTAGTTTTAGACACCAAAACCACCTTTCTAGGTTGAACAGTATCATAAAGCCATTTAAGCTCCTGGCAGTGATATTGGACGCCATCTTGAAAATGATGGCTTTACGAGAAATATAATTTCCTAGATTTTTTTGTATGTTCTTAAGCATGCCTAGACGTACCAGAACCAATTGAAAAACCTTTTGTATATTTTTTTTGGGGGGGGTTAATAGTATGTTTTCATATATTGACCCATGTAATTTTCGCCTAGTGTTATAACATAAAATGCATGATAGCACCCATAAAGCTACCATTGGTGCAAGGCTATCACATATTTTCTAACTCTAGACATGCATACCTTGACAAAAATCACTATGAGCATTATTCCCCTCAGATGGTAATGACCAACCCCCCTGGCTCACGGACTTCAGTCTGTGTATAATGCAGTTTGCCGGGTGCACGGCTCACGAAGATTCACAGTAAGAAAGCAATAGCCAGCACTCCGAAGTCCTTCTGGTACTTTTAATAGATATGTGCACGGACAGACACAGCATACACGGACACATTTCTGCGTCAAGCCTTCCTCAGCGTGTATGATACACGCTGAGGAAGGCTTAACGCGTCCGTGTATGCTGTGCAAGTACTGTACTTAAGTACAATTTTGAGGTATTTTTGGGCGGTGAAACCGCCCCTATAAGTGAGGTTTGGATATTTGTACAATTTTGTACAATTTTATTTGTACAATTTGTACAATGCACCGTGATTGGCCAATCACAGTCTATTCAGGACTGTGATTGGCCAGTGTCACATGACACATGTGCATAGCCCTATATAAGAAACCATAACTTGAAAAAAACCATAAATTGGTTTTTTTCAAGTTATGGTTTCTTCCATCATAAAGAGTGTTTCAATAAATGTATTTATTTTTTGTACATGATTGGTTGACTCCATTCAGTATTGTGATTAGCTAGCAAGACACCGCCCACTTCACACAGGGTGTGATTTTTTACTTTACTGGAGTATTTCCTATTTTCAGTACTTTTACTTCTACTCCACTACATCTCAAAGGCAAATATTGTACTTTTACTCCACTACAATTATTTGAAAACTTTAGTTACTAGTTACTTTGCAGATACAAATTATTACATTTTAAAACACACATTAACCACTTTAGCCCTATTTTATACATAGGTTATTTGAAAATAGCCGATCTACAAGCTCGCAACGTGTCGCATCGCGACGCGTTGTGAGCTTGTAGATCTGCTATTTTCAAACATTTCAGTACTTTTACTTTACACATTTTGATACCAGTACTTTTGTACTTTTACTCCAGTAAATTTTGAACACCGGACTTTTACTTGCAGTTTACTTGCAGTATATATACTTTTACTTAAGTAAAACATTTAAGTACTTTTTCCGCCACTGATTAAAAGTACCAGAAGGACTTCGGAGTGTACCAGGCCCCCCTAAACAACAAATGTCTTTGCCAAAAATAGCCAACGTGTTGTGCTGTAACGCGCTGTGAGCTTGTAGATCGGCTGGGCCGGGCATTTGCCTATTTTCACTGAATCCTCGCCTACGGCTCATATGACATGCCCAGGATAGGGATGCTATGGTTCATGGGGTTAATTCACATCATGAGAGATTTGATTCCAAATCAGATTTGGCAACGGTTTCCTGTTTCCTCATAGATGTGGTTATTGAGTGTTGCCTATGAGGCTTCGATGTGTCTAAAGCAGTCCCTGTGGGTGCTGTGTTTACTGGCTGCCTGCCAGGGCCCCGTTCCTGATCTCTCCACAGGAAGTGTGCGTCTGTGTTCTCTGTCCCATGACAGGATGTGTGTGTGTGTGTGTGTCTGTGTTACAGTCCCCTGGCAGGACACCACAGATGGTGGAGGGCTGTGTTTGATGGGCTTGACTCCTTCTTCACTGCGTGCGAGTGTGTGTGCGTGTGCGTGTGTCTGTGTGTGTGTGTGTGTGTGTGTGTGTGTGGGCGCGCATGTCGGCATGTTGTGTGTGCAATTTATTTGAGAGGAATCTATTGAGAACTGTTTTCAGTTCCAAATGTGATGCAGTCCAAGAGAAAGTCTCTCTTGTGTGAAATCACACAAATGAGCAAAATAGGTTCATTTGCATGTGTGTGTGTGTTTTATAATTATTATAATTTATTCATACTTTAGTAACAAACTTTGAATGCCAAAAAACCCTCTCATTGAACAGTTAACCGTTTTAGGATCAATGGTTAAATTTGTGTTTAAAAAAGGCTCTGTTCTCGTGGGGTTTGGAGACACTTGAGGTGGAGAAATTGTAATTACGTTTATGTAAAACGACGCATTAACATTCGTTGGCTGATGTTACCTCCTATCGTCCAGTTTACTGTAGAACATTTCCACAACATTGGCATCCTACCGGAGGCTCAGCACACAGGTTTTAGCATGCATTAATCTGTCAGGCCATTGGCGGCTTGCTTGTTTGACATTGCATTGATTCCCCAGAGGGAATTACATCATTTTGACATGTGGAGGTCAGAGTGCAGGGTCAGCCACTTAACCACATTAACCCGGGCATCCCTATTTTGGGCTTGTCATCATTATAGGCAAAAAACAACAACATAGAAGTTAAATAGCAGTTAAAGAAAATAACGAAAATAGGCACATCAACAAGCTTGTATGGCTATTTTTGCTATTCATCGTACAGTGACGTTTATAGGTCTTAATTGGTTCGTGGCCGTGGGCCGGGGCTCGCCAAAGATGTTTTCATGCAGCTCTGTGGTTGCTGTGTGCCTCACATCACAAAGTAGACCCCAAACAGCCACCCCCCCCACCACCACCACCACCATCCAACCCCCCACCCTGTCCACCTCGCTCTCTGTCACACACAGCTGTCTGCACCTTCTATTTTCTCTACCTCTCCCTTGTGTGTCTCAGTTCCTACTCAATTCACCCCCATCTCTCTCTCTCTCTCTCTCTCTCTCTCTCTCTCTCTGTCTCTCTCAGTTTCTCGATCTTTCGCTCACTCTCTCGCTCTCTCTAATATCCCTGTCTCCCATCTCTTAACACCTCGCTATTTCCTTCTCTCTCTGTCGTTCTCATTTCCATCTCTCCTCATTTCTCTCCTCTCCGTGTTTTAAATGTCTGCCTCTTCTCCCAGTTTACAGACGCTGTTTAATCTCCGGCTTTTTATACATTTTGACCTTTTGTTTCTCTCTCTCTCTCTCTCTCTCTCTCTCTCTCTCTCTCTCTCTCTCTCTCTCTCTCTCTCTCTCTCTCTCTGTCATTATGTCTCTCTCCCTCCTTCTTTCAACAACATCCGGTTTCCTTCCATCTTTTCCTTTGAGAGAAGGAAAGCCACTCTCTGCAGCACGTAATGGGCAATCTGTATATTATCTGCACCACCATCTACACGTACACACACACACACACACACACACACATACATTACCACACACGTGGGTGAGTGCAAGTACACATTTACCGTCCATCCACACCTGTTAACAGCCATCCATACAGTATGTGGTGAGCGGTAGGTGAGATTTAACAGATAAAACACCTCCGCCACCGTCGAGCATTTAATTCCCATAATGCCTTGCATGAATGACTAAGTGCTGACGGTTCTATACATAGAACATCACACTCTCGCTTCAGTCTGTCACATGTCTACCTGTTTTGGGGCGATTTCATCGGTAATGTGACAGCGTTCTGACACCATGACGCACGTGAGCAGAATGTGTCATATGAAACCAGACAGACTGAATCTTTTTTTTCCGCGCAGTTAAAAAATAAAAAACACAGTGAAATCCTAACTCTATGAGGTACAAATGGATAAATTGAACCCTGAGCATTTTAACGTGTGGCCAGTCTCAAATAAGTATACTCACAGAAACGGATGACAACGGTTCTCATGTTGGTTGAATACGGTGTTTGTGTACATTTGTTTTTTTTTATTTTATTTTAGGTTTTGTCTTTCTCAGCAGAACATAATATTTGGGGCGGCAGGCTGGCAGCCATTGCTCTGTGAATTAGGGAAGAATTTCAGGCCACAGGGACACAGCAGGCAGACAAAACGCTAGCTCTTTAGTTCACCGCACTATATATTCAGAGAACACAAACTCCCAGACTTTTCACCTGCTCTTTTTGACTGACTTTTCTGTGTTTTTGTCCATTCTCTCTGTCTGTCTCTGTCTCTCTCTCTCAGGTGTGTGAGCAGCCATGACGAAGTCCTACGAGTTCAACTGGCAGAAGCATCTGCCAGAGTTCATGCAGGAGGGAGCGTCGTTTGACAGGTTTGACGAGGTGAATAAAACCAGCGCTGTCATCGGGTGACATGTTTGAAACGCCATGCGGGAATTCAACGGGAGAGAAAAAAAGCGGATGCCCTTCATAGCTGATCATATTCTGGGGGGAACATAAGCCAAAAATAGCAGATCTACAAGATCACACGCTATTTGACTAGATTTGGTGTGGACGGAAAAAGTGGTCAAAATACCGTTGTAACTCAAGACCAGTTGTCTAAGACTACAGGGGTTTAAGTGGTGTAATTAAGATTCATTCACATCTGATTGCCCCCATTATGCTATTTACCGATTGTTTATCCACACCACAGACCAAAAGGCTGTGTAGTTTACTGGAAGATGAATCCTGCTTTTCTCTATTTATTTGTCATGAAATGAGAAATCACAAGTCAATGCTGAAATATGCTTCAATATATAAGGCATCAATATATAAGGCATCCTACAGTACTTGAGGGGTGCAAGGGTTTAAAATGAGTTGTTCTAGTGAATTCTAATTAACCGCAGATCAGCACCAGTCTGGTCCTACAGTGGAAAACCAGGCTATTGGTTTATTAACCTTCATGCCTGGAGCTAAGATGGCCGTTTGTAGTGATTCACAGGGTTTGCCGATAAACCTGATGACTTAGGTCATCATGCCCTGACCCCGTGTCATGAGTCACTCTAATGACTGTCACACACGCGCACACACACACACACACACACACACACACACACACACACACACACATACTTGCACAGCAATCCCTCCCCCCCGGTCATATTTTTATCGTTGGAGATGTGTTTTATATCTGCTGCTGGTCAAGACTGAATTAAATAGATGCATTTCCTTTTGGAAAATATAGACTTTCTGATATTTTGGGCAAATGTCTCAAGCACGTTGTGAGCTTGTAGATCGGCTATTTTCACTATTAGTTGTATGACGAATTGTGGGCTTACAGTAAGTGGTTGGCAAAATGTCTCCCTCTGTTTGTTTTTTTAACAAATGAAACCCTGCATACATGCTGTACACACGGACATACTGTGTATACATGCACACACTTACACGTACACCATCCTGAGATAAAGCGTTTGCACACACACACACACACACACACACACACACACAGATTGCATGGCTTACGTCATGGTGTTAATCAGAGCTGGCTCATTGATCACACTCATTAAGAAGTGGTTGACGTGGCGGCTGATTGTCTGAACCAACCACAGTCACTGAGGGACCCTATACCCTAGCTGCTCACTGTGTGTGTGTGTGTGTGTGTGTGTGTGTGTGTGTGTGTGTGTGTGTGTGCGTGTGCGTGCGTGCGTGCGTGCATCTCTCCTTTCCCCCCATGTTTCCTCTCGCTAACTTAATCAGGACAGTTAGCTAGGACATTTGCCTGGCAAATGCTAAGTGTGTCACACAAGCTCACACACACATAAGCGCGCACACGCCAGGAAATCCCTTTAGTGTTTAATGTGGGCATCAGTGTGGGAGGAGGATCCCTCTTCATCACAGAGGGAGAAAAAAAAAGAATCTGGCAAGCGGCTGAAGAAGATCAAAGTAGCTGTTGAAAAGTGGGCCAGTGCACTGGTGGATACAGTGTTCTTATACTGGGAGCCTGGCCTGGGCACATTTAGCCCACAGATGGGCCCTAGATAGTCTGATTGGTGGTCCTCCAGGAACCCTGGTAGGGCCTACTGCTTGTTTTCTATTCAGGCTCTATATGCACAGCAGCCATATTGGAAGGGCCTCTTTCCTTACTTCCTTCTAGGTGTTAGCAAAAATAGCCGATCTACAAGCTCACAACGCGTCGCAGCGCGACGCGTTGTGAGCTTGTAGATCGGCTATTTTCAGCATGCAACCAAGTGTAACCAACTAAAATATGACTAAAACTAAATGGAATTTTATTCAAAAGGCTATGACTAAAACTTAATATAAATTTGCTGTCAAAATCAACACTGTAATGAAGGCTGTCAAGGTTTCCATTTAGTGTAGCACAGTGGTTCTCAAACCTTTTAATTTCAAGGATTCCATTCGGTTACATTTGTACACTCTCAGAGTTACACACGTAAGGGGCCATTAGGGTACCTGGACCACACTTTGACACCCACTGGTGTAGCAGAGTCTTTTCCAGTGAGCCAACATGCACAATATCAGCACCCTGACTCTGTTTGACCAGAATGGAACAGAGCCTTCATTAGTATCATTGGTAAGACCTGTGAAGAAACTACGTAAGAGTCTTTTGGAACTTCTTTCCAATATGGCTGCTGTGCATAGAGCCTATTGCATTCACCCGTTCCTCCCAGTCTCTCAACTAGTCCCTGATTTGGCAGCTAGTATTGCAATACAGGTGAATGCAATGAATGTCCTGGTAGGAAGGAAAACCTTCGTTTGGACATAAACATACAGTTATGTCACACGTCACACCGAATGTGACGGGCGAAGCTGAGATGACTGCTAATTCACGCATGCGTGAAGAGGGTGACGTCCCCCTCGAAAACCGGTATCCACTCAGACCATTAGACATGGTTATAATTCGAATGTTTTCATTCTAAGGTAGACCTGGGTCACCAGGGGGACTTGGTGATCAGGTGCTAACATAGACCTGGGTCACCAGGGGAACGTGGTGATCAGGTGCTAACATAGACCTGGGTCACCAGGGGAATGTGGTGATCAGGTGCTAACATAGACCTGGGTCACCAGGGGAATGTGGTGATCAGGTGCTAACATAGACCTGGGTCACCAGGGGGAGAGTGTGTGTGTGTGTGTGTGTGTGTGTGTGTGTGTGTGTGTGTGTGTGTGTGTGTGTGTGTGTGTGTGTGTGTGTGCGTGTGCGTGTGCGTGCTCACGTGCGCTCACGTGCAGAGTGATTTTTTTAAATGTTTGGCTTCAGACACAGGCAAAAGGTAAAAATGGGTGCAATTTAAAAAATTTATCCTGCTGTGTGTCTGTGCGTGAATAGCTGTCCCTCTGTTGCCTGGTTATTGCGATGCCTTTGGGGGATGTCGTTGTTGATTAAGATCACATACACTTTGCCCAGACTTTCTCTCTCTCACTCTCTCTCTCTCTCTCTCTCTCTCTCTCTCTCACACATGCTCACACTCTTTCATTGTCAAACAGGTACACACACACACACACACACACACACACACACACACACACACACACACACACACACACACACACACACACACACACAGGATATGCTAAACAGAATGGATCTTTCCAGAAAATGCTCTCTACTCACTGAAGTCCCACAGAGCGACAGATGGTAGAGGCAGGTACATGTGTGTGTGTGTGTGTGTGTGTGTGCGCGCGTGCGCGTGATCAAACATTATTTTCTGTCTGAGCCGCACAGGGCCAGTTATGGATGGTGAGCTCCTCTTTGCATGGTGTGTCATTATCATCCTGACAGACCAGTTAGCCAGAGAAAGGAGAGACGCACACATTACATTATGGACACACCTGTCCAGTATGGCGGGGCCATATCACGTCAAATCAACACCACCATTATTTCAAACTTTTGCTTGATTACGATGAATGAACAATTATTTTAACCACTTAAACCCCAAATGGTTGACGGGTGTCCCTCGGGGCTCTACAGCCTACAAGTGTCTTTTCTGTTATTGTGGGGAAAGCTTTGGCTGAAAATAGCCGATGTGAGCTTGTCCATCTGCTATTTTCTGCGAAAGAAATAAGGATGCTGGGGTTTAAAGGAGTAGTTCACCCAAAAATAATCTTATTTTCTATCAATAGCACACCCCATGAAGCCTTGAATTCATGGAGATTTTTTTAGTTTTTTGTCGCATTCCTAAGCCAATAATTTCATGACCAGGTGTATTTCCGGTAGGAGACACAAAGAGTCTACTTTGTGTCTCCTACCGGATACATTAGCATCTTTCTGCCGGTAATGAAATTATTGGCTTACGTCAAAAACAAGAACAAATTCATGAATCCAAGGCTTCATGGGGTGTGTAATTGATAGAAAATACGTTTTTTTTTTGGGTGAACTACTCCTTTAAGTGGTTAAAAGAGAATGAGTGAAAATAAATGTGAAGGTATCAACGAGTTCTCCTCTATGCATTAGAATGGACACACACACACACACACACACTCGCCTCTGGACATATACGTAGAGGAAGATCGAACACTTCCTTTGACCTTTGGCCCATGTTCTCATAAGGACCCTGTCCTGTCATTCTCCTCCAATCAGCAGGCAGGATGTTTAGGGAGATCGGCATTCTAAATAGCCTCCTCTTGAGAACGCCACTGATGGCTTATAGGAGATCAATGAGGCAATTATACAGCCACTCACTTACTGCCTGGCATGGCCACCAAAAGCCAGCCAAGAGACAAACAAGGAAATGGATTGGCTCCCGTTCAAGGACCAAAGTCCAAAACAAAGAAATTAAGTGAGATATTTGTGTGTGTGTGTGTGTGTGTGTGTGTGTGTGTGTGTGTGTGTGTGTGTGTGTGTGTGTGTGTGTGTGTGTGTGTGTGTGTGTGTGTGTGTGTGTGTGTGTGTGTGTGTGTGTGTGTGTGTGTGTGTGTGTGTGTGTGTGTGTGTGTGTGTGTGTGTGTGTGTGTGTGTGTGTGCGCGTGCGTGCGTGCGGTATAAGCATTCTACTGTGAAGCCGAGCATGTTTAACCTGTGTAACAATGATTCTGTGTTCTCTAACATTTCAGCTAACACCCCTGATGTCTTTGTTGTTAATGAAAACCATAGGGAGGTGTTCATTCTCGAGGTCGGCTGTACTTTTGATTACAGCTTAGTAGTCAGGGCTGTTAAGTCCATTTTTATGTTACAATCGTTCATTTTGTGATACAAGCGCCAAATTTGGCATGAACAATGCCTAGGACCTACTTTTGCAGAAAAGCCCGTTAGCCACGCAAAAAAATCCAATATGGCTGCCATTTTCCAAAATGGCTGGTGGCGAAAGACATTTTATGTGTATTTTGGCCTGGATTGTGATTGGATTTTGATTATTTTGGTATCAACATATAGTTTTGACTCCCCCGCCCCCTCCCCCCGTTAGCCACGTGAAAAAAAAAACCAATATGGCTGCCATTTTCATTTTGACCTGGATTGTGATTGGATTATCCAATTTTGATTATTTTGGCATCAGAATATAGTTTTGACTCCCCCCCGGCCCCTCCCCCGTTAGCCACGCAAAAAAAAACAATATGGCTGCCACTTTCCAAAATGGCTGCTGGGGAAAGACATTTTATGTGTATTTTGACCTGGATTGTGATTGGGTTTTGATTATTTTGGTATCAACATATGAGTTTTTACCCCCCCCCCCTGGATCACAAATGGTTCTAATCGTCACATTTGCTGGCAATCAGCTGTGTGCACTGAAGGCCAAAGCGGTAGCACTGCATCTACCACGACATTCAGTCTTGCACCGGCATTTTGACAGTTGTTCACAAATCTGGGCAATTGGTAGTGTCATCCACGACACTTGCCAAATATCATCTTCTGCTCGCCATCCCCAGCTGGCAGAGCTCTCTGTATACATTTGACATACAGTTGCCTGGCTTCAGACACGGGCAACTTGATAAGTGGCATGCTTCACATGATGTGCAAGAGATGCCCTTGTAGGTGGAATGGCATCATAGGACCTCTGCGTCCATGCAAACAGGTAAAATCTTGCATCATCAACCCCATCAGCAGTGCTGTTCTTGTCAAGCACTGTTACTGGTGGGTATTGACTGAGCTTCTGGAAGACATGAGACACTTCAGGCCATGCCTGTTCTGTACTGTACTGTACTGTGCCATACAATAGCAATACAGCACAGTAAAGTACAGTACAGTACAGTACAGCAAAGTACAGTACAGTATAGTACAGTACAGTACAGTACTGTGCTGTACAATAGCAATACAGCACAGTACAGTACTGTACAATAGCTATACAGCACAGTACAGTACAGCACAGCACAGCACAGTACAGTAGGCCTACAGTACAGTACTGTGCGTTACAATAACAGAACAGTACAGTACAGTAGAGTAAAGTACAGTGCTGTACAATAACAGCACAGTACTGTT
Organism: Gymnoscopelus braueri; assembly: GCF_963280865.1. Lineage (NCBI taxonomy): Eukaryota > Metazoa > Chordata > Actinopteri > Myctophiformes > Myctophidae > Gymnoscopelus > Gymnoscopelus braueri. The sequence goes on along the minus strand of NC_137616.1, from coordinate 36,538,822 downwards.
TTGTAATGTGTTAGTTTGTCGCCGGCAGCCATTTTGGAAAATGGCAGTCATATATATATTTTTTACGTGGCTAACGGGGGGAGGGGGCGGGGGGAGTCAAAATTATATTCTGATGCCAAAACTATTTCAATCCAGGTAAAAAAAATACATAAAATGTCTTTCGCAGGCAGCCATTTTGGTTAAATGGCAGCCATATTGTTGTTGTTTTTTGCTTGGCTAACGGGGAGAGGGGGCGGGGGGTAGTCAAAACTATATTCTGATGCCAAAATAATTTCAAACCAGGTAAAAAAAACACATAAAATGTCTTTCACTGGCAGCCATTTTGGAAAATGGCAGCCATATTGGGTGGCTAACGGGGGGAAGGGGTGGGGGGAAGTCAAAACTATATTCTGATGACAAAATAATCCAAATTGGATTATCCAATCACAATCCAGGTCAAAAACCACATGTCTTTCGCTGGCAGCCATTTTGGAAAATGGCAGCCATATTGTTTTTTTTTGCTTGGCTAACGGGCTTTTGTGAAAAAGTAGGTCCAGAAGAAACTTTGTGGAAAATTTGGCGCTTGTATCACAAAGTGAACGATCGGGTCACTAACAGCCCTGGCTATAGAGGAAGCCTTCCTAACCAAAGTGCTAAAATATCATCAGCTAGAGCAGACCATCTCTCAGCTAGGCTACAGATGTAGCCTAGCTGATGATGTCCTAGACTTTGGTAGTCGAGGACATGTGCACAAGTTGGTTGTGAGGGGCTGCAAATGGCCGGCCTCTCCAAAAGGAGGGCTAAACAATTAGCAAGGTACTGCTCAATATCAGCTATTATAGGAAGCCGCTCAATTTGGAGGAGGCTTCCTTTACCCATGATTGTTGTCCGCTGTGTTCGACAAGTATGCCATCTTTTGTTTTGTAACAATGCTCTGCTTTACATGCACTTTGTAACTGGCTGTTTTCCCTTCATCTGACTGCACTGGCAGTGTTTATGTCCTTTGTACATCCTGTACTTCTTATTATGTGGACATAAATAAATATTTCAAGTGTGTGTGTGTGTGTGTGTGTGTGTGTGTGTGTGTGTGTGTGTGTGTGTGTGTGTGTGTGTGTGTGTGTGTGTGTGTGTGTGTGTGTGTGTGTGTGTGTGTGTGTGTGTGTGTGTGTGTGTGTGTGTGTGTGTGTGTGTGTGTGTGTGTGTGTGTGTGTGTGCGCGCGCGGTGTGCTAACGCCCAAATCAAGCACCTTCCACAGCCAGACACACACCGTTTTTATGTGTCATTGATTGATCAGATTGATCGCAGTACTATCGCCAACATTCTCCCCGCTGGTTTCCATGGGTACTGGGCAGACTGGTATTGACAAACCAGACCAGGCAGAGAAAAACTCGACTTCAATGATTCTGGGGGGAAAAAAATCTGACATCAACAGTCCTTTACAATTGTTGAATTTGACCAGAATGCAGGATGAGAGCTAAACTCTCCTGCTGCTGCTCACAGAAACTCTAAACTCTAAACTGAACTCTGAAAAGAAAGAGAAAGTGTACAAATAGAACCAAATGGACCCTGAGTTGTGCCTCAGGGTTATTATTACAGTATGTAGACCCCTAACAGAGAGGTCCCCTGGTTAAATCCCAAATATACTGTAGCCGTGTGAGTAAGTTAAGTATTATGTAAGATTGTACTGTCCAAAATGTACTCTTGACTGTACAGGATTAAGATCACCAGCTGCGTCGGGCTGCAAAATGCAGAGCTGGGTTGTAAATCATGTGTCGCACCGATGCTTGTACCATAGGTTTTATCCTGTTATCCACTCTCGCTACGCCTCCAGATGTGTGTGTGTGTGTGTGTGTGTGTGTGTGTGTGTGTGTGTGTGTGTGTGTGTGTGTGTGTGTGTGTGTGTGTGTGTGTGTGTGTGTGTGTGTGTGTGTGTGTGTGTGTGTGTGTGTGTGTGTGTGTGTGTGTGTGTGTGTGTGTGTGAGAAAGAAGGCCAGACACAAGGCCAAATACAAAAGTCTGCCTGTCTGTTCCCTTTTAAAGAGCATTGTGACAAGTAGGAGAGATCCAAGAACAGAAGGTTCTGCACATGTCACAACACACACACACACACACACACACACACAAACTTGACTATGAGACAGAGGAACGTTGCCAGAGTTTCTGTTCATCTCTCTACTGGATGAAGAGTGATATCCTCCGCTAATTACTGTGTGTGTGTGTGTGTGGTGTGAGAGCAGAGTGTTCTCATAAATCTCTTATGGAACAGTAGTGTCTTCTTGTGCTGCGCTGATGTGGAGCCAGCACAGCAGTCTGTCTACAACATGTGCCTTTCAGCTCTGTCCATGTTCCATCACACAACGCCGTCGCAAACCGCCGAGACCCCATGTTGGGGTGCAACAATTAATTGAAATAATTTAATAAAATAATCTATTTGGGGGAAGACATTTTAGTTTTGTTTAGTTTTTTGTGTGAAAATTGTCAGAAATACAAGCTCGACAAGCTCACATTGTAACGTGTTGTGAGCTTGTAGATCGGCTATTTTGACTATTTTTATGCAACACCATTGTATGACAAAGCGTAAATTGGAGCTTAAGTCGTTAGTCAGTGTAATCAATTTAGTCAGGTATAAAAAATCTATTCAAATCTATTTGAATGGAGGCATTGCTGGGCTACAGCGCTGTACCTGCAGCTGAAGCCTCCGTGTCTGAGCATGGACCAGAGAGAGGCAGGCTTTAACAACATGGATTACTCCGGGTCCCGCCGCTCTCACAAAAGGGAAATAATATAACAGGGGATTTTCCCCCCCCTGTTAGTTTTTCAATGGTTGTGATAGAAGAGCTATGGGTTACAGAGAGGTGAAGGGGAGGATGGTTGCTCAGTTACTGTCTGTGGTCAAATCTGTTTACTATGTGGTGTGTGTGTGTGTGTGTGTGTGTGTGTGTGTGTGTGTGTGTGTGTGTGTGTGTGTGTGTGTGTGTGTGTGTGTCTGCGCGCGCATTTTTGTCAGCACCCCTCCCTATAAATCAAAAGGATCTATTGTATACTGTACGTGTGTGTGTGTGTGTGTGTGTGTTCTTGTATTATACTTGTGAGTGTAGTAGAATTTGAGAAATAGACATCGTGAGGCCAAATTGCCTGGTCTTCTTCACAAGAGAAATGGTTGTTATATACAGTTATGGGTTACAAATATTTTTTGAGTCAGGCTTACAATTATGAAAAGATTCCGATTGGGGTTATAGACATTTAAATGTTAGGTTTAGGGGTTAGCGATGAAGTTAAGGTTTTAGAGAAAACATACCATGAAATCGTTTTTACATTATTATATATTATATATATATTTTTTAATATTATCATTCATCTTGTGTTTTGCAAATTACTTGGGGGCACTTGCAGTACCCTCACGGCCCACCAGTGGGCCCCGGCCCCGCAGGTTGAAGACCCCTGATCTAAAAAGGGATAAAAATGGAAGAGTAAAAAATATGAGTCAATCCTGGGCTTCCAGTGACAGACAGCACAGGCTGAGCTGACAGCAGGATCAATGTGAGACGCTTGTCTGCTTTGACTCCTGTTGAACCGAATAGACAGTCCTCTGTCTGACACCTGCTGATAGATGGAGCCCTGAGGGCCTGTCTAGTACTTTAATCCATTAAGACCGGGAAGGCATCTGCTTCATTTATTTATTTATTTGGCTATTCAAAAATAGCAGATCTACAAGCTCGTGTAGCGAGTAATTAATTTTTTGCAAATCTTTGAATGTATATATTTTTTAAAGCGAACATTTGTAACTCAAACCTTTGCTTCCGGGGGGGTCCCTGGATGTTTTGAGATGGGGGGGGGGGCGGGGGCGGTCCGCGGCCGAATACATATCATTTTGTGGGTCCTTGACATGAAAAAGTTTGGGAACCACTAACATTATAGCAACATAAGTGTTTCAGAAAACTGTTTTTTGACATTTTGTAGAATCGGTCTCAGGGTCTTAATGGGTTAACACACACACATACCACACACACACACACACTTTCGGCTAACACAAACACAGTCTTGCATACCTAAACACGTGCACGCGCGCTCACACGCACACACACAGTTTTCCTGGGGTTATCCAGCGTTCCAGGTAAACAATGTTTTGCACTCAACACTTCATGCTCTTCTCGTTTATCTCACTTTGTGTTTGCCCTAGCATTAGATCCTGTCCTCCTGTTCTGCAAAGTAAGTGTGTGTGTGTGTGTGTGTGTGTGTGTGTGTGTGTGTGTGTGTGTGTGTGTGTGTGTGTGTGTGTGTGTGTGTGTGTGTGTGTGTGTGTGTGTGTGTGTGTGTGTGTGTGTGTGTGTGTGTGTGTGTGTGTGTGTGTGTGTGTGTGTGTGTGTGTGTGTGTGTGTGTGATCTTTAATAGTGTGTCAGGGTGCACAGCATAGTGGAGCTGTTTAACCACTTAAGTCCTATTGTAAAAAAAATAGCCAATCTACAAGCTAAAACATTGTGACCTTGTAGATCTGCTATTTGTGTTTGAAAATGTTGCCTGTAAACAATGGTTAATTATATATGGTAATTAATGGCTTAATATCCCAACCGGTTCCTTTTAGATTTTTTGGGGGCTTTTTATGCCTTTATTTATTTTTTTAGAGAGGGATAGGGAAAGTATGCTGACAGGAAATGGGGAGATATGGGGGGGGAAGGGGGTGACACGCAGCAAAGGTCGTCGGGAACGGGAGTCGAACCCGCGACACGCTGTCAGGCTGGCATTGCAGCCTAGGGTGCCTGGACCGTCACGCTACGGCCCAGGCCATTCCCAACCGGTTCTGATGAGCTGTTCCTCCTTCTCTCTCTCTCTCCACAGGACCCGTATTTTTTCGAGCCCAACTGCCAGATGAGGGTGGACGAGTTTGGCTTCTTCATCACCTGGAAGAGTGAGGGGAAGGTAGGTTCCTCTTTAAAAGACAATATGATGTTATGTAGGACCATGAGACATTACATACTGTAAGACCATGAGACATTACGTACTGTAGGACCATAGGACATTACATAGGACCAAAGGACATTACATAGGACCATAGGACATTAACATAGGACATTACATAGGACCATAGGACATTACATAGGACCATAGGACATTACATAGGACCATAGGACAGTACATAGGACCATAGGACATTAACATAGGACATTACATAGGACCATAGGACATTACATTGGACCATAGGACATTACATAGGACCATAGGACATTACATAGTACCATAGGACATTACATAGGACCATAGGACATTACATAGTACCATAGGACATTACATAGGACATTACATAGGACCATAGGACATTACATAGGACCATAGGACATTAACATAGGACCATAGGACATTAACATAGGACATTACATAGGACCATAGGACATTACATAGGACATTACATAGGACCATAGGACATTACATAGGACCATAGGACATTACATAGGACCATAGGACATTACATAGGACCATAGGACATTAACATAGGACATTACATAGGACCATAGGACATTACATAGGACATTACATAGGACCATAGGACATTACATAGGACCATAGGACATTACATAGGACCATAGGACATTAACATAGGACATTACATAGGACATTACATAGGACCATAGGACATTACACAGTAGTCAGGCCCATAGGACAATAGGTAGAACCATGACTAAAGGATAGAGATTCAGAGCGGGAGACACAAAGGAATAAATCTTTTATTAGACCATAAATCTATTATTGGACAGTGGAGTACATTCAGACACGTACTACAGACACAGTCGTCCCGAATGACACGACAAAGCTATTGGCGGAGGAGCAGTCGTTAAAATGTCATTTCAAACGACATAAAGGCCTCGTCATGTTAGGGTCACCTTGATCTGCACAGATGATGATGATAAATGATGAGGGGCTGTTAGCCCTGTTAGCCTTCTCCCAATTTCTCCTGTCATATCTCTCTGTCTTCTCTCCCCCTCTCGCCCCCTCCCCCCCTCCCCTCCCCTCCCCCCTCCCCCCCTCCCCTCCCCCCTCCCCCCCTCTCTCTTTCTCTCTCACTGTCCGTCTCTCCCTCTCTCCCTCCCTCTCTCTCTCTCTCTCTCTCTCTCTTTCTCTCTCTCTCTGCAGGAGGGACAGGTACTGGAGTGTTCTCTCATCAACAGTATTCGTGTTGGAGCCATGCCGAAGGTGAGACCTTGAGTGAGACAAGTTAATCGTTCACCTGCACCTCAAGCCAGGTTTATATTTAGTCAGTGGTGGAAAAAGTACTCAAATGTTTTACTTACTAAGTAAAAGTATCAATACTGCAATATGGAAATACTCTGTTAAAAGTAAAAGTCCAGAATTCAAAATGTGCTTGAGTAAAAGTACAAAAGTATTGCCATTAAAATGTTCTAAAAGCACCCTCACAATCACGACGCATTGTGAGCTTGTAGATCTGCTATTTTCAAATGGTCGAAATGTACATAGGGCTGAAGTGACTAATGTAGGCTATGTTTTGTAATGATAATCAAAATCTACAAAGTAACTAGTAACTAAACTTTTCAAATAAATGTAGTGGAGTAAAAGTACAATATTTGGATCTGAGATGTAGTGAAGTAGAAGTAAAAGTACTGGAAATTGGAAATACTCACTTAAAGTACAAAAACCTAAAAATTGTACCTAAGTAATTGTACTTAGTTACTTTCCACCACTGCATTTAGTTGCACGCCCGCGTCGCACATCAAAAATAGCAGATCTGCAAGCTCGTAGGTTTCCTATTTTCGGTGTGCGGTGAGCAAGCCCTTTCAGACAGCAACCTTCACGCTCTCCCTCCTCCCCATCCAACCGTTTAATATCTCCCTGCTCCCTCCACGCTTCCATCCCTAATACTCCTCTCGTCTGCTGACCTCTCTGGCCACAGACAGCAGTATAATTGCATAGTAACCCAACAGGTGCGTCGGCCAGGTCATCCATACCTGTAATCGTCCTCAGCCTCGCTATATCGATGACTGGCGGGGACTTCTCGCTCTGCGTTTTATTTCCACAGCCATTAAACATTTGACTCCTTCATAATCGTCTCTGCCCGGGTGGAGACCTCATACTGTATGTCTAAAACTGTTACTTTTCAGGATTCAAATTGAAAAACATCAAAAGTAGCAGATCCCACAGGCGGTAATACTTAGATCCTCTACTGCAGGCTTGCTGGATTTGCATAACAATATCCCAACAGGAAAGTGGATATGCAGCTGTCTTCAATTAAGCTCCCAAATTATGTGACGCTTTCACAATTATGTGAAAGAGATTAGAGAGGAAGGCTTCTGTTAAAAATCTTTGTAACCTATAGCCTTTCCATGGCACCATTTCTCATGATTCTTGAAGCTTCTCATTTTATCATCCATTTAACTTTCTTAATCATTGATAATTCTAGCTGTGTTTTATTTCTAAGTTTTTCTTGTTTTCTTCTTTTATAATGCAAAGCACGTTGTTTTTCTTGTTTGCCTGCTTCCTTTTATTCTAAGTAATATTTGAAAAAAAGCCCATAGATTTCCACAATGTAAGGTCTCTATCAAAATGACTGCTGTCATCCAGTGGTGGAAAGTATCTAAGTACATTTACTTAAGTACTGTACTTAAGTACAATTTTGAGGTACTTTTACTTTAATGGAGTATTTCCAATTGTCTATACTTTTACCTCTACTCCACTACATCTCAGAGGCAAATATCGTACTTTTACTCCCCTGCAATTATTTGACAACTTACTAGTTACTAGTTACTTTGCAGATATAAATTATTACATTATAAAACATACATTAACCACTTTAGTGCTATTTTATACCGAGGCTATTTGAAAATAGCCGATCTACAAGCTCACAACGCGTCGCGATTTTGTACTTTTACTCAAATAAATTTAGAATTCCCGACTTTTACTCGTAACGGAGTACTTCTACATGGCAGTATTGATACTTTTACTTAAGTAAAACATTTGAGTACTTTTTCCACCACTGCTGCTGTCATCCCCGGCTAATAATAAAGAAGTGCTTTCCGGCCATGATGAGCGTGTGCTCAGCGACCATAGCTGCATGAACTGCTCCCCACACAGATGGCAGCTAATCAGCTGTGTTTGATGTAGGCCACACACAAACACGTGTATTAAATATTGACTGATTGTGCTCAGCGCCGGCGGTATCATGTCCTGATGCGGTGTGGGGCGCCATGAGGGCTAAATTAGGCCTCCTGACAGCAGCCGAGGGCATCGTCCACATGGACCACTGCTCCTAATGAGCAGTGGTGGAAAAAGTACTCTCATTCTTTACTTAAGTAATAGTATCAATACCATAGAAATAGGCTGTTACAAGGATACATTTGCGCGACTGTAAAGACGAAACGGAAGTCGGGAGGAAGCTTCACATCCGCTTTATATTTTAATCCTGACCAGAGCTTCCGAGTCCCAGACTGTATGACCGGAAACATTTGAAAATTGTGGGAGGCAACACGCGCACGCGTGCGTGTGTGTGTGTGTGTGTGTGTGTGTGTGTGTGTGTGTGCGTGCGTGCGTCCGTCCGTGCGTGCTGTTGGCAGAGAGAGTGGTGGTCGGTTTTGTATTTGTACTCATCATGCGTGTACACTGTACAATACATATCGTCTCTGTCGGGTGGAAACGTCCAAAACTGTTACTTTTCAGGATTCAAATTCAAAAATAGCAAAAATAGCAGCTCGGGTTTCGAGCCTGTAGATCTGCTACTTTTGATGCTTTTGTGTGACGCTGTTGAATGACCAAGTAGGGCATTAATTTACAAAAGAACACAACAAATATGGACATAAGAGGTTTCTGCCCGACAGCGACTATATATTCCTGCGCACCCTTTGTGTACGTGTGAACCCTGAGCTCAAACGCCCGGCAGTGCACGTACAGTACGTTACGGCCCCCACATCCTGCCTGCTGTTTGCTGGAAGGCTCTACCTGCCTCATTCTGCAAGCAGATGCAGGAGAACACGCGACAGCAGCTAAAGCTATAACACGGTTACGCCGCCAGCTAATTCAATGAACCACCCACGGCCACGTTTGAAAGGAGGCCCCGCCGCGGCCGCGCCTGAAGCCTGTTGCCTGTTGCCTGTCATGCAGTTCATTCAAGCAGAGATGCGTCACTGGTCCCTATGGTGGACACACGGTGACTCAATTAGATTTAAAACATCAAAAGGGAGTGTTTCATTGGGTTGTGTGTGTTCATCTATGTTGGGTGACTCGAAACCTTGTATCTCCATATTTAAACTTTTCTTGTTTTTTTTTGGTAGAGTAATGCCCAACATTGTCATGCAAAAGTAGCGAAAATAGCCAGTCTACAAGATGCGTTGTGAGCTTGTAGATCTGCTATTTTTGCTATATTTTCTGAAAGGTATTAACAAGAGCATGTAAGTGCTTTTTCTCAAAAAATAACGCCCTACTTGATCATACTACAGTGTCACACAAAAGCATCAAAAGTCTGAGTCAACCTGAGTCAACGAACCTGTTACCATGTAGCGAAAAAGCACCATTTGTGTTTAGTATGTTTACAGTTGCCTGCGTTTTTATTTCCCCAGGTCTTATTTTTACTTACACTTTCTGTATATTTTGGAAAAAAATATTTTCTCTCTCTCTCACTCCCTCCATCATTCAGGACCCTAAAATCCTGTCGTCCTTCGAGGCCGTGGGGAAGACGGAGTCGGACCTGGAGGGCTGTGTGATCTGCATCTGCAGCGGGACGGACCTGGTCAACCTCAGCTTCATGTACATGGTGGCCGAGAGCCCAGAGACAGCCAGGGTAAATAACAGCACATGATGAGATAAGATGATCAGCCTGTTTGTTCAGCTGCTCCTCAGTGAACGATGCCTCGTTTATACTCCCGTATATCGCACAACACTATCGCTTGAGCAGACAAACCGCGTTGCAGGATTGTAGATCAGTTCTTTGACGCAGAGGGACACCCACCGCCCCCGGCCATTGAATATCGTTGCTGTCGGGCAGAGACCTCTTAACTCCTGTTCTAACTCCGGTGTTTTTTCGTAATTTAATGCCCTACTTGATCATACTACAGCGTAGTGTTGATTTTGACAGCACATTTTGATTCAGTTTTAGTCTTTTGAATCAAATTCCATTTAATTTTAGTCATATTTTAGTCATCTGAAATGTTTTACTGTTTGTCTAGTTTTAGTCGACTAAATATCATAAGATTATTGTCGACTAAATCTACAGTTGATTTAGTCGACTACAATGTATGTTGGCGATGCCCTGATGGCATCGTAATGGCCGATTTTACAATTGGTTGCATGCTGAAAATAGCCGATCTACAAGCTCACAACGCGTCGCAGCGCTTGTAGATCTGCTATTTTCAGAGCGCAACACCTTGAGCGCAACCAAACATAAAATGACTTGTCTTTTAGTTCTACTGGATATCTTCTCCACTAGTCACTCACTAACATTTTTTTGTTTAGTTTTAGTTTTAGTTTTAGTTTAGTTTTCGGCAGTGAAAAAAGGTAGTCGACGAAAATATTTCGTCATAGTTTTAGTCGACGAAATCAACACTGCTTGAGTGTTGATTGTACTTTGAGAGAGAGAGCCTTTTTCACCCAAGCAACAACCCAGCTAATAATGGCTACTGGAACCTGGACACACTGATCAGTGTGTCGCTTTCGTGACGCATTGTCAGCACAATAACCTGATGATAAAAATAAAAATGATAGACAATAGACGACAACACGGTCCTTTTAATGACAGTACCTCGTCATTCACGCCACCATTCATACACCATAAGCCAACGCAATATTGAGTTGAGCCTGGAGTGTGTTGCTAGGTCAATGGTTCATATGACGCACGCACGCCAGTGGTGTAAAGTAACTAAGTACATTTACTCAAGTACTGAACTTAAGTACTATTTTGAGGTATTTTTACTTTACTGGAGTATTTCCGATTTTCAATACTTTTACTTCTACTCCCTTACATCTCAGAGGCAAATATTGTACTTTTACTCCACAATTTTTTTTAGACAGCTTTAGTTACTAGTTACTTTGTAATTATCAATTATTATATTTTAAAACATACATTAACCTATTTTATACTATATTTGAAAATAGCAGATCTACAAGCTCACAACGTGTCTCATACTTTTGGTACTTTAAGTACATTTTGATGCCAATACTTTGGTACTTTTACTCAAGTAACATTTTGAACACAGGCCTTTTACTTGTAACAGAGTATTTTTATATTGTGGTATTGCTACTTTTACTTAAGTACAGTATCTGAGTACTCTTTCCACGCACGCACGCACGCACGCACGCACGCACGCACGCACGCACGCACGCACGCACGCACGCACGCACGCACGCACGCACGCACGCACGCACGCACGCACGCACGCACGCACGCACGCACGCACGCACGCACGCACGCACGCACGCACGCACGCACGCACGCACGCACGCACACAGCCGAGGGGGTCTTGCCTTGCTCTCTTGAATGGTGATGTTTGGAATGAGTCACTCTCCCTCTCTCTCTCTGTGTGGCTACTCAGCTCTCTGCTTTTTCCTCCTCTCTCTCTTTCTCTCCGTCACTCAATCTGTCCCCTCTCACTCCATCATTCTGTCACTCTCGGCCCCCCTCTGTCTTTCTGTCGCTCTTTCTCTCTCATTCTGCCTCCCCTTCCCTCTCTCACAGTCTCTCACATTCTCTCTCTCTCTCTCTCTAGCTCAAACACACACTCTCTCACTGCTGTCTCTCTCTCTCTCTCTCTCTCTCTCTCTCTCTCTCTCTCTCTCTCTCTCTCTCTCTCTCTCTCTCTCTCTCTCTCTCTCTCTACAGTAGCACATTACAAACACCCCTGGCTGCAGTCTTCCACATCATGGACACATTTTTGTGTAAAACCCACAGCGCTACTGGCCTATAAATATCACATTCAGACAGATTAATGCGCTGTTTTCTGGGATGGATTGGTCTGGCCTGGTGGAAATAAATTATATCAGTCGACGTCAGAAATTACCCCCCCCAAACACACACACACACACACACACACACACACACACACACACACACACACAGAGACCTTATTTAAGCAATTTCAACCTGGCGTACCTATTTCGGGCATTAGAGCACTGGTTCTCAAACCTTTTCAAGTCAAGGACAGTGTTGGAAAGTAATGAGAGTAAAGTAATGGAAAAAGTAATATATTACTTTTTTTTACAGTAACAAGTAATATAACAAATTACTCACAGGTACTTTTTTTCCCAGAAGTTAAAGTAATTGAATATTATTTTCGCAAACGTGATTTGCGTGTTGTTTACTTTCATTCCGTGGTAGTGTGTTGTTGTTGGTCGGTAACCATTGAACTAGGTAGACTGGGATCAAGTTGCTTTGCAGGCTGCTGATCCGGTCTGGGTCTAGAACGGATACGGAAATGATGCATGCATTGCATGTATGTGTGCGTGCAAATTATCGGATATGGAAGGGCGGGCCCTAAACCGGATAAAACTGGTTCATTAGCGTGACACCCACAAGTTCGTTTTAGAGATGAAAACAGCCTACACTGCATGTGTAGGCTGCAGAAAACACAGGAAAAACTGCTAGTGTTGTACATGAAAAGTCCAAATTTTTTGTTGAAAGGATGCAATTACTAATTGTGTGGGGTGTAATGGAAAAGTTAAGTAATGAGTAGTGTAGCAAGTTACTTTTGTCAGGGAGTAATAAATAAAGTAGCCTAATAATATTATTTTGAGTTTTGAGTAATATATTCGTTTTTTTTTGTAAAGAGCCCAACACTGGTCATGGACCCCCAAATGAATATGTATTTGGCTTGGGACCGCCATTTGAAAATAGTTTGTGCCAGGGACCACTATACAAGATTTCTGTGAAAGAATATTCCAAATGTTGCAAGATTTCTTTGAAAATAGCAGTTAACAAGGTCAACACATCGCATTGTGACACGTTGTGAGCTTGATGTATATGGGGTTAAAGGGGTTAAACAGATTTTGATGCCGTATTAACTAATTTTGCTGGCCCGGCACCCCACTTTGAGAATCATTGCATTAGAGGCAAAAATATTTTCCAAAGAATTCAAAAAATGTCTAAAATAGTATAAAAAAGGTCTTAAGAGGTTAGTCTCTAAAACCCAATCCTGACTGAGTGCTTCAAGCTATTGTTGTCTGTCATATGAAGAAAAATCTTCCTTATCTCAACGCAAACCCCCAAAATTGAGTGACAGCTAAAAAGATGAAAGAAAGAAAAAGAGACAACAATAACAAATAACAGGCAAAAAAAGGGCAGCTCTGTTCTTATTATTTTGTGAAAATCCAGGGTGGGCTTACAGCGGCTCAGCCGTAATTGAAAGATAAGAAAGCCAGACACAGAAAGAAAAGCTCTTTGGGACCTTTGACTGAGGAGAGTGTAATATTTCTCTCAGACCCGAGGTCTGTCTGGAAGATGGATGGCTCCATCAAACCTTGGGCTAAATGGAGAACAAACGTGAATACAATCCGGGCGAAAGAAATGAGGCTGGAATATCAATGAGGGATACATACCAAATTTACGGGTCGTTGTGACATTTGTGTGCTTTCCTAGAAAGCTGTTCGGCTGGTATGTCACTGATATGGCTCACAGCTAGTATTTCGTTGTACACACACACACACACACACACGTCACACACACACACACACACACGCGCGCACACACACACACACACACACGTCACACACACACATACACGTCACACACATATCACACACACAAACGCACACCAGCCAATAAAAAGCCACAAGAGCTTGTGACTACATAATAACTACATTGGATTCTTTGGAACATGAACATTTCCTGAAAAGTATCAGTTTTGTTTCCACCCAACAGTGGCGATATGTTTAGTTTATTCTTGGCATGGGAAAAGCCAGCCAGATGGAGAGAGACGGGGAAGATGGTCAGAGAAACAGTGAGAGACTGGGGGGGGGGGGGGCTTCACATTATTTGTGTCCCACAGCGGAGTGGACACTCCTGTCCAGAACAGCAGCAGACCTTGTCTACGGCAGCTGTTTGTTTGCTCTCAACGTATTTAGCTCAGCATCACTGACTGTGTGTGTGTGTGTGTGTGTGTGTGTGTGTGTGTGTGTGTGTGTGTGTGTGTGTGTGTGTGTGTGTGTGTGTGTGTGTGTGTGTGTGTGTGTGTGTGTGTGTGTGTGTGTGTGTGTGTGTGTGTGTGTGTGTGTGTGTGTGTGTGTGTGTGTGTGTGTGTGTGTGTGCGCGCATATATGTGTGTATACTGTTGCAGGAATGATCACAAATGCAGTTCATTTGCTTGTGTTTACATCTCAAGGCTCCGACTCATATAAACACTTAACACACTGTGTGTGTGTGTGTGTGTCTGTCTGTGTATGTGTTTGTAGAAGTGGACGGAGGGGTTGAGGTCAGTCATTCACAACTTCAAGGCCAACAATGTTTGTCCCATGACCTGCCTCAAGAAACAGTGAGTGCTTCACACACGCACGCACGCACGCACGCACACACACACACACACACACACACACACACACACACACACACACACACACACAACTTACATACTATTCAATGATGTTTTCATTACTTTGCTGGTAGAAATGGAAAACAAAAGAAAGATATACACATCACATAACATCACATCATAACCTTACATCATGTCACAGGATTTGATAACGCTTGTTGTTTGACTCTGCCGTGTGTGTGTGCGTGTGTGTGTGTGCGCGTGTGTGTGCATGTGTGTGTGTGTGCGTGTGCGTGTGTGTGTGTGTGTTTTCCCTGCTTCAGTTGGATGCGGATGTGTTTTCTGACAAATGTGAACGGGAAGATTCCAGTCAGAGGGTGAGTTGAGCTTGGATCAGTTCTACTGTTAATCTGAAAGACAAACAGCACTTATGTCAACTCTACTTATGTCTCTCTACCTCTCTCCCCTTTTTCTCACTATTTTTGATGTTTTCTTTCTCTTTTTTGTCTCTCTATTTCTCTTTCTCTAAATCTTTTTTGTAATCTGGTAATCTTTCTTCTTCCCCTTCCCCTTCCTCTCCCCCATCACGCTCTGTCTCTTTCCCTTTTCTGGTATTCCTCTCTCTCTCGCATGTGATTTATTCAAATCATTTCTTGTTTCTTGTTTCTTGACACTCTCTCTCTCTCTCTCTCTCTGTCTGTCTGTCTGTCTGTCTGTCTGTCTGTCTGTCTGTCTGTCTGTCTCTTGCAGTATCACGCGGACCTTTGCTTCAGGGAAAACAGAGAAGGGGATCTTCCAGGCTTTGAAGGAGTTGGGTCTGCCCAGTGGAAAGGTCAGATTCCTTTCCTTAGTGCCATTTGGCATCGCCACCCCAAAGAGTGATACAGTACCATACTGTATTCTTATACCAAAATGTATGACACCATACTGTATTCTTATACCAAAATGCATGACACCATACTGTATTCTTATACCAAAATGCATGACACCATACTCTATTCTTATACCAAAATGTATGACACCATACTGTATTCTTATACCAAAATGTATGACACCATACTGTATTCTTATACCAAAATGCATGACACCATACTCTATTCTTATACCAAAATGTATGACACCATACTGTATTCTTATACCAAAATGTATGACACCATACTGTATTCTTATACCAAAATGTATGACACCATACTGTATTCTTATACCAAAATGTATGACACCATACTGTATTCTTATACCAAAATGTATGACGCCATACTGTATTCTTATACCAAAATGTATGACGCCATACTGTATTCTTATACCAAAATGTATGACACCATACTGTATTCTTATACCAAAATGTATGACACCATACTGTATTCTGACCAAAAGAGCTTCTATATATGGCTCTAGAGATCAAGATTCACTCTCTCACACAGGTACAGTACAAGCAGCCAAATATTAGGTGGGGCATATTCCGCAAAGACTGTGCTACAACAATACTATATAACAAGATAATAATGCAAATAATACTGGATGCAATTAAAGCTGCACTATGTAACTTTCCTCCTCTACCCCCGGATTTGAACCCGGTTTCCTGCACAAAGTGCTGACATTTTTACCATTGAACTAATAGAGCCTGCCTGCTTGCTCAGGGGATAAATTGAATCTTGACCATCAGGTCAAGATTCGGGTCAGATCCTGTGTCTAGGTGAGACATGACCTTTGACACGATCTAAATGTCTCAGTAGAAGAGACAAAATACAACCGTCCCAATTGTATGAGTTATATTGTATTAGCATATTCTACTATATAATAAATAAATAAAAACTATAAAAAAAAAGTTACATTGTTTTAACACATTGATTGCCAAGAACGAGTTAACTCGTTTTTACTCGTTTTTAAAATCCATCACTTGATTGCCAAGATCGAGTTCACTCGTTTTTAAGAAAATAATTTTTTTTCCAAAAAAAAAGATTTTTTTAATTTTTTATTTGACCCAAAGACCAAGGAGATATGATTTGTTGAAGATCTAGACTCCTATCCACTTCCTTGTTAACTTAAAACTTAAAAATTTTGTATCTCAGCTCCTGAGTACTTTTCTTTTTTTCAATGAAAAATCTCTGGCAATAAATGCAAAAAATCTGAAATAACTCTGGCAATCAATGTGTTAAGTACAAAATAAATTGAAATAAGAAAAATATAGATAATTAAATAAAGCTCAGTTAGAATGGCAGGTGTGATAAATCTCTTAAGGCTGGTACGCTATCTTTAGCAGCAATGGAGAATGTGCATGAAGGCAGAAGGCATAGGTACGCATCAAATTCACTTGTCTATAATGGCCCCTAAAAGGTTGTTTATGGAACCAAGAGTTTCTTTAAAAATCCATTAGGTCTCTTTATAAAGAACCATATAAAATAGTTCCATTTGAACTTGTCCTGATAAGAGTGTAGGTACTGTAGGACATCAAAGACATGGTTGCTAGGATACAAGAGTCATTTTATGGTACTTCTTAACAAAACATAATAGCCTTGAGTACAGCGGAAATGGAGGCTGCGGTCCTATTAAATGACAGTACAATAAAGTGCCCTCTTTAGCTATTGAATTCTCTCAATTTCTACATGATTCATAGTAAGATTTCTGTCATTTCCTCCAGTCTAAACTAAAAATGAATAAAAGAGGTGTTATAATTAAAACAATAATTATTGTAATTACGCAGCATCACATAATTACATAAAATCAGCCAGGATATGTGTGAAAAATGAGGTGCCCCACTTAAATGAGGACACTCTCGTGTCCTTGCTCGCCCCCCAAAATAATTTCATCCATTAGTGTGGGTGTTTGAGGCTCCATCCTCTCATTATGGCCGCGTAGCGAGCTTGAGAGGGTGAGTTATACTTGGTTGTGCATCAGGTACCGCACACCGAAAATACCACCGTTTTTGGTGTGCAATACGACGCGCAACCAAGTATAAATTACCCTTAACGGCTGCTTATCGTCGCTGTCGCTGGGCAGAAACCTCTTATCTCCGTATTTGAACTTTTTGTGTTTTTTCGTAAATTAACCCATTAAGACCTGGAACGCATCTGTGTCATTTTTTGATTTGAGCTTAAAAGCATTATTTTACACTTTGGCTATTCAAAAATAGCAAATATACAAGCTCATAGCGCGGCACAGAGTGCCGCGCTATGAGCTTATAGATCTGCTGTTTTTGAAAAATCAAGAAAAATGGGTGCAAATCTTTGAATATATATATTTTTAAAGCGAACATTTGTAACTCAAATCTTTGCTTCTGGGTGGTCCCTGGAACAACACATTTTGAGATGGGGGTCCAGGGCCAAATACATATACATTTTGGGGTCCTTGACATGAAAAAGTTTGAGAAAGTCCGACACAGCAACATACGTTTTTTAAAAAAACTGTTAGGATTTAGAAGACATTTTGTAGAATCGGAACCTCAGGCCTTAATGGGTCAACGCCCTACTTGATCATACTACAGCGTCACACAAAAGCATCAAAAGTAGCAGATCTACAAGCTCAAAACTCGGTGCGAACTGCTTCTTTTGCTATTTTTACACAGTAACATTTTATGTGTGTATTTGGCACTATATATTGATATTAATAATTATTTGAAAATTAATTATGGAATATTTATGATATCCCCCCCCAAATCACTGAGTTCTGTTCCCATTATTTACGCAAAAGGCTCTTTTGTCGGATTCGCTGGCAGTGGCTTGACATTTTTCTGAAAAACTCTGGCAGTTAAAGAGTTCATTACGAAATGATTAAAATGATTAATAAAATAACAATTATTCTTTCTTGCTCTGAGCTGAAAATTAAATGATGCTAAATTATGCTAAAAAAACATGAGCAAAGATCACGACGATTAATATCATGAATTCATTTCAAACCTTTATTTATTCTCGAAAGACATTGAGGTTGCCCTCATTTGCAGTGTTGTCGAGATACATCACAGTGCAATTTCATTTTCATTTTTCACATCAATAGTCACATCAAAACAACATTTCCCTATCGTGTGATACAACACAATTTAAAAGCAATTGCAGACACTTGTGGGTAGACCTGCAATCAAGGTTTTAAATTGTCTGTTATGGGAGAACAGATCTAGATATCACAATATTGTTTGTTTGTTAGCAGCCTATACTCGGTTGTTCACTTTATTTATGTATTTATCACTAAGATAAGAACCAGCTCTCTGTATTGTCATTTTCTTTTCAGAACGACGAGATTGAGCCCGAGGCGTTCCCATTCGACATTTTCTACGTTCTCACGCAGAAGATCTGCCCTCGCACTGACATAGAGGAACTCTTCAGTAAGATGTGGGTTTTCAGCGTTTCATATATATATATACACCCGTGTGCACACACACACACACACACACACACACACACACACACACACACACACACACACACACACACACACGCACGCACACACACACACACACACACACACACACACACACACACAATATGAATCCCAATAAGTGAGCTATAGCAGTCACTTAACAGAGTACTTTGTGGACTACGTTTCTTCTGCTGTGGGGACAGAAATACTCCCCCACATCCCTCCTCGCAGTTTTCATTTAACCTCAGAGTGTGTGCAAATGGAACCAAATGGACCTGTGAGGGTCCATTTGGTTCCATTTGCACACACTCTGAGTTAGATTAGCACTGAGATTTTTTTACTGTGCCTCCATGCCAGCGTGAGCTACTGTGTCTTGTTTGTAGTATTCAGGACAAAGTGTGTGTTTGTGTGTGTGTGTGTGTGTGTGTGTGTGTGTGTGTGTGTGTGTGTGTGTGTGTGTGTGTGGCGCGTGCGTGCGTACGTGCACATGTATGTGTGTGTGAGTGCGTGCGCCTGCTACTAACTACCTCTGGACAGCCTCAACCTGCTTCCACAATTCAACATTAATTACCTTCAGCCTAACGGCAGCATTTCTTGTGAAAGTGTTGTGTGAAGAATGTGTGTCTGAATTGACCGACGTTATCACATTCAGAGTGTAACAGTTTAACTTTGCTCTTCCCTTTTTTTTTCCTCCTTTGTTTTTGTACAAAAACAGCTGTCCTGCTTTCTAGATGTTGTTACTTGTGTCTGTCTAACTTTTTACTGACTGACTTGAGACTGGCTTTCTGTTTCAAGAGGCATAACGTTTTGTTTATTTGTTTTTTGTTTTTGTTTGTTCTTTTCTAATTAATTCCTTTGCAGCAATGGGGACAAAACAGATTATTTAACCGTAGACCAGTTAGTCAGCTTTCTGAATGAAGTAAGACTCCTTTATCATTCATTAACTTCTCTGTGTGAACCCCCCCTCTAACTCCGCCCTCCTCCCTCCGCTACTGACTCCGCCTTCTGAAGCCTCATCTATGCTCCGTCGCGCGCAGACCTACAAGCTCACAAAGGCGCCGCCTCGTGAGCTTGTAGGTCTGCTATTTATCCCCGAAAAGCGACATCCGGCTCGCGACGAAGTACAGATAGGGCTTCAGCCGCCTTCTTTCACCCCAGTCCCCGTCATGTGGGTAGAAGTTGCCCGTCTGCTGGATCAGCCCTTTGTTTACTAAACCTTACCTGTAACTCTTGAGGGGCTCAAACACAAACTGACATCCGATCAGCCTGTGAGGGCAACTTCATCCGACTTCCTTCCCCTGATAGCTGCATGTCTCCCCCCCCCCCCCCCCCACCCTAATCCCATTTCCACTTTTTCCCTGCCGCTGGCTCGCCTCGCCCCTTTCTGATCGGTGTTGCCATGGAAACATTGGGGGGGGGGGAGTGGTCAGGCTTCTCGGCTTCTCGGCCAATCGCTTATTCCCGCTGCGGCCCCCGGTCTGGCTTCCTCCTGTTTGTCTGTGTGTTTGCCCCGTGCCATGTTCTCCTCTTCTTGTGGCTGACAAACCCCTGTCTATAGTGCGGCTGCTGCTGCTGCTAGCATACCCGCTATCTCACCCCGCTGCCCTGTGTGTAACGCTGAAATAGAACCCCCCATCCCCGTCCCCCTCCCCTCTCCGTCCCACAGTAGAGCTGATGCTGTTAGATTGGTTCCCACCTGGCTTTCTCAAAGTGTTCAGTGGTGTTACACAGAATTATGTCTCTTACGCTATTTTGTCTTTGAAATTTTGTCCTGCTTCGAAGCAGCCCCTCCCCAACACAGCCAGCTGCTGTTCCTCCTCCCCAAGCCTCCCACCCCGTCCCACCCGTCACTGTGACTCACGTCAACCTGTCCAAATGAACTTTTACTGTACGTCTTGTCTAAGACCCTGCTGTTATCTATACCTGAGGGATAAAGTGGCTAAAAACTGGAGTGCTGATCCAAGGATTGAAGGTCTGGAAGTACTGGTGTGAAACGTCAGTCAGTCAGTATGACAGCGAGTGTGCACGCACGCACACGCACACGCACACGCACACGCACACGCACACGCACACATACATACACACATACACACACACACACACACACACACCCCCACACACACTCACACACATTACAGTACATTACGGTCATTTAGCAGACGCTTTTATCCAAAGCGACTTACAATAAGTGCATTCAACATAGGTAGGCAAGAAAACTACTAATCACCAGAAGTCTTAAGTGCATTCTCTTCTAAAACAAGCAACTAAGAGTATACCTAGCGCTAAGGTAAAAGTGCAATATATCAGCTACCTACTTTCTTAAACGGATGAGACGCACACGCACACACACACACACACGCACACGCACACACACACGCACACGCACACGCACACGCACACACACACACACACGCACGCTCACAGCTGTGTCAACAGATGATCAGTGCTCCAGTTCTTAGAGGCTTAATGGATATGGGTCTGTGTGGTCGTCCTCTCTCTGCCATGTGGCGTGGTTCAGTGGGTCTCTTTGTCTATGTCATGGACGAACCGCACTTTACCAAAAGAATCAGGCTGTATGTGGTGCTGAGGATGGTTCTATTATCACACATTTATCATCATATATGGCCCCTGTAAAGCAACTGTTGGTTCTTTAAACGTCTTTAAAGGAGTAGTTCACCCAATTTTCTATCAATTGCACACCCCATGAAGCCTTGAATTCATGGATGTTTTTTAGTTTTAGTCGCATTCCTAAGCCAATAATTTCATTACCGGCGGAAATATGCTAATGTATCCGGTAGGAGACACAAAGTAGACTCTTTGTGTCTCCTACCGGAAATACACCCGGTCATCAAATTATTGGCTTAGGAATGCGACAAAAAACAAAACAAATCCATGAATTCAAGGCTTCATGGGGTGTGCAATTGATAGGAAATAAGTCATTTTTTGGGTGAACTACTCCTTTAAGAGGCCATGTATGAAATAAACCATCTTCAGTTCCATGTAGAAGCTTTTTTTTTGGTAAGGTAGGTTGTTGTGTTTATTAACCATGTGTGTGTATATGGCTGCGTGTGCGTGCGTGCGTGGGTGTGTGCGCTTGCGTGTGTGTGTGTGCGTGTGTGTGTGTGTGGGTGCGTGCGTGTGTGTGTGGCGTGTGTGTCCCACAGAACCAGCGGGACCCCAGGCTAAATGAGATCCTGTTTCCGTTCTACGATCCAAAGCGGGCCATGCAGATCATTGAGAAGTACGAGAGAGACCCCGAACTGACAAAGAAAGGTATGTATAGAATAGGACAGAAAAGGATGGATGCTCAGGGGGAGAGAGAGCTTCATATTTGAAGCTGCAGTGCCATCTGCCTGTATGGGGAGAGAACTACAACACATTTCACTAGAAGAATGATCACCATAGTCACTTCAACCCCCAGCATCAGTATTGTGGGGAAAGCTTTCGCAGAAAATAGCCGATTGACAAGCTTACAACACGTCGCAGAGAAAATTGAAAACAGAAAATCCACTAGCATAGAGCCCTGAGGGACTCCGCTCAACCATGTGGGGTTTAAGTGGTGGAGTTTCACATGAGAATCAGTTCATTGTCACTTCCATAATACACACTCGGCATACATGGGAGCAAAATACCGTTCTCCGCAATTCATGGTGCTTGTCACATTTAAAAACCATTACATTACAAAGTAATGTAATGTTGTTTATACCAGTGGTTCTAAAATATTTTCATGTCAAGGACCCCCCCCAAATGAATATGTAATTATCCAAGGACCTCCCCCCCCCCCCCCCCAATCTGAAAATATATTGTGCCAGGGACCTCAGTACAAGATTTGTGTTGTTAAAATGTTTTTAAAATATTCATAAAAAATAAAAATGTTTTAAATAGATGCTACGCGTTGTGACCTTGTAGATCATCTATTTTCAAATATCCGATGTATATAGGTGCTCATGTGGCCCATGGTCGCTTCTTTTGGGCTTGTTTTCATAGACATGGTTGCTTATGTCTCTCACACAATCTGGCAACACTGGCAGTCGTTCCACACATTCATCATCATGTGCATCTCTTCCTCCTGCAGGCCACATGTCGACTGACGGCTTTTGCCGGTACCTGATGTCAGACGAGAACGCCCCGGTGTTCCTGGACCGGCTGGAGCTGTACCAGGAGATGGACCAGCCTCTGGCCCACTACTTCATCAACTCGTCTCACAACACCTACCTGACCGGGCGACAGTTCGGAGGGAAGTCGGCGGTGGAGATCTATCGCCAGGTGCTGCTGTCTGGTTGCAGGTACTATAGAAGACAGTAGTTCTCAAACTTTTTCGTTGCCAAGGACCCCCAAATTGATTTGTATTTGGCTGCGGACCCAAAATATTTTGTGCCAGGGACCCCCAGAAGCAAAGATTTGAGTTAAAATGTTTGCTTAAAAAAAAAATATATATATATATATATATATATATATATATATATATATAAAGATTTGCACAAATGTTCACGATCTTTCAAAAATAGCAGATCAACAAGCTCATTGCGCGGCACGAAGTGTCGCGCTATGAGCTTGTAGATCTTCTATTTTTGAATAGCCAAAAGTATAAAATATGGTTAAAGTGGTGTGTGTGTGTGTGTGTGTGTGTGTGTGTGTGTGTGTGTGTGTGTGTGTGTGTGTGTGTGTGTGTGTGTGTGTGTGTGTGTGTGTGTGTGTGTGTGTGTGTGTGTGTGTGTGTGTGTGTGTGTGTGTGTGTGTGTGTGTGTGTGTGTGTGTGTGTGCACAGTATGTGGGTGAAAAGATTTAAGGGAAAACCCTGAATAATTGAGTGGAGAAACTGAAATTGAGTAATGAAAGCAGATGCTTGCCTTCCACACAGGAGTACTGAATAATTCAGTCAAATAATTAACATCCTATCGTGCTCTGGCATGTATAAAAATGCTAAGCAGAGACACAGGCAGTTGATTGTGACAGGCAGTTGATTGTGATTTTTGATGGCGAGAGGAGAAGCTGTGACAATGAGAGACGGTTCGTTATTATTGGGGCACAGATGGCAGGATCATCAGTCACAAAGACTGCTCGACTGGCTAGTGTTTCAATAGGAACAGTGACTAAAAGTGACATCTGCATTTTGATCTATGGGAAAGACATAAGTGAATATTATGGATGGTGAAGAGAGCACATTCTCTGAACGTGACGCTTGTGCATTAGTGTGATATATAGGGACAAAAAGAAGAGCAACTCAGGTTTCTTCCTCGGGTGACTGAGAATGAATGTCAATGCAGGACATGATCGGACTGTGTCAGCAAGAACACAAGAACTGTATACAGTTGAGAGGGTTATAGTGTGTCGTTGTCCCTGCAAATTACCACAAAGTTAGTTTAAGTGATAACCTTTATCCTATGATGACACATCTATATCCTGATGGGAGTGGCCTGTTCCAAGATGACAATTCCCCCATCCACAGGGCACGAGATTGAATCGTTTGATGAGCATGAAAATAACGTGAACCATGTAGTATGGCCTTCACAGTCACCAGATCAAAAACACCTTTTGAGATATTAAACCGACGTATTAGACAGAGCTTCCCACCACACCACCACCACCATCATCAAAACACCCAAATGAGGGAATATATTTTGGTTAGACTGGTGTTCCATTCCTCCAGTGGAGGTCCAGACACTTGTAGAATCTGTGCCAAGGCACTTAGAAGCTATTCTGGCAGCTTGTGGGTGACCCAATACCTTACTAAGACACTTTATGTTGTTTTCTTTCCCCTTTGATTTGTCACCTGTCTGTTGCCTCACGCCAGAACTACACCAGGCTTTTCAAAGCGTGTGTATGCGTTGGAATTTACTGCGCGTGTACAGTGCCTTTGGAAAGATCCAATTGATATCAATTATACCGGCTACACCAGGCAGGCCAGATATGCAAGCCCCGCATACGCAGGCTTTAAAATAGGACTGGATCTAAGAGTGCGTGTGTGTGCGTATATGCGCGTGTGTGAGTGTCGCTTTGAAAAATCTGGTGTAGGTCGGGCGTCATGCACAGCCACAGACACACATTCAACACATACAGCATACATGGGTAACTGGCGGCCCGGGGGCCACATGCGGCCCCCACCTTCACTTAATGCGGCCCACAGGTTCATATCGGAATACTGATGTATTATTGATTTCAGCTGTTACAATTCCAAACATGCAAACATGACCCGCTTTAATTACTTCAGTCAATATTAGTAGCTTAAAGGGATTGTAGGCGATTCAGAGATAAACAAAGAAAAAAAATCCAGCAGTTCGTTTCCCCGACCACCAGGGGGTGTCGCACAGAGGACTTCCATAGAGTTAAGGAGACTTCTAAACCGTCCATGCCGAATATAGGTTACTTTATTCGGATACAATTCGCGAACTGCCCGCCCCTGCCGGTTCTCTGAATTTGTATTTTTAAATAGGCTCTTTCATGACAAATTGACCACATATATGAAGTTAAACAACTAAATTCTATCCAAACGCTGTCTGAAAAGTAAATTATGTGCATCAAAAACGAAGTTTGAGAGCATTTTAAAACCGAAAGTAAAAAGTCCACACGGACACGGACGCGCACGGATGCGCACATGCGTGCGTTAATTTACGGACCGGATACCCGGATGTGTAACCTAAATAGTAGGGAAAATACGGATTTCAGAAAGAGGAGTGTTTTTCAATGCAGGAAAACACCCCAGCATCATTATATAGTGGCTGATAGAGGGGAAAAAATGCAAAATATATATATAGAGGTATTTTTCAAATATAGGCTTAATGTTGCCTACAATCCCTTTAATGACTAGTATTAAAATTATTTAGTTTTTTTTATGTCCAATGTATTCATATTTAATTTCATAAAGTTCACATAAGTATAACTAAATGCATTTGAAAATAAATACAAATGTAACTTTTCAGGATTCCAATTGAAAAATAGCGAAAAGAAATCTGGATTCCAATTCAAAAATAGCAAAATAGCGTCGCACTGCGACGCGTTTTGAGCTTGTAGAACGGCTATTTTTGCTATTTGTGTGTGACATAGAATGGCGAAAAAGTGAAAATACCGAGATAAGAGGTGTCCGCCCGACAGTATATATGCAATGTGGCCCTCTGTAGTAAGTGTGGAAATATAGTGGCCCTCTCCATCATCAAAGTTGCCCACCCCTGACATACAGTGTTGTCACATTGTTGTTCTGAAATGGATTTCTCACGTGGTGACACGGTGTGTTGTCAGATGTGTGGAGTTAGACTGCTGGGATGGGAAAGGTGAAGACCAGGAACCAATCATCACTCACGGCAAGGCCATGTGTACGGACATCCTGTTCAAGGTGAACGCACGCACACACACACACACACACACACACACACACACACACACACACACACACACACACACACACACACACACACACACACACACACACACACACACACACACACACACACACACACACACACACACACAAACGAACAAACAAAACATCCACACACAGACAGACAACAACAACAAATCTCACACTGCGGAATTTCAGACTTTCAGTGAGCCGTTGTTTCATGATGTACGTCTGCCCCCTTGTGTTGATATATCGACATTGCATCTGACACAACTTTTCTCTGCTTCCTCTTCTTTTCCCTCCTTGTGCCCCTCCTCTTCCTCTGTCCGCCAGGATGTCATCCAAGCCATCAGAGACACAGCGTTCGTCACAGCAGACTACCCTGTCATCCTGTCCTTTGAGAACCACTGCAGGTTGGTTAGGCGACTGTCAGTCACTCTGTTGGATTTACACTGTAATGCAGTGTTTCTCAAACCTTTTTTGTGCCAAGGACCCCCATATTGATATATGTTTGGGCGCGGACCCCCATCTGAGAATGTTTTGTGCCAGGGACCCCCAGAAGAGGGGTACACATAATCTCTATAGTCATGTGATCAAGACGGATCTGTTTGATTTTTCATATTCCATCCTGATTGGCCCGTTTTGAACAAAATGCCTCACATCATGAACGCAGCGTCCGATTGCCACCCTTTTGACATTGCCCTATTATAGCGCCATCAGGAGGTCAATGTTCTTAGAGAACCACTGACCTACAGGCTCATACTAATTATGTGTCATAATTTAAGACACCTGTTGCTGTGGTGCCTACCAGTGGTTCTCAGTGTGTCCCAGGGAGCCTTGAGGAGGTTCCAGGGGGTCTCCACCTAAATAAAAGATAGATAGGAACCAAATCGACTCTTAGCGGACTGTAACTCTTGTACACTCTCAGAGTTAAAAATAATACTGAGGTTTGGATTGGGGTCCCAGAGATTTGGATCCATGGCCTAATACATATCAATCTGAATCCTTCAAAAACAAAATGTTCATTGAGAAATTTGAATCACTGCTATACACCACATAAACAGAACATGTACTCCTCCCTTGTGGACAGAGTGAGCTACAGCACCATTCTTGTTTGTGCAGACACTTTTAGTACTCAAATTCAAATCGTAGAAATGAGAAAAATCAAAGGAACATACGTAATTGAACTGTGAGCGTGCACGCCTGCATGCGCCATGCGTGCACGTGTGTGTGTTTGTGCGTGGATAATGTTGTGGTTTATGTTTTGCAGTAAACCTCAGCAGTATAAGATGGCCAAGTATTGTGAGGAGATCTTTGGTGACCTGCTTCTCAAACAGCCCCTGGAGGGCTACCCGGTGGGTGCTTCACTTCCTGCTCTACCCTGTGTCAATCATTCTCTATAGGTTTATTCTGATTGGACGAGATTAGCAGTGGTGTCAAGTAACTAGGTACATTTACTCAAGTACTGTACTTAAGTACAATTTTGAGGTACTTTTACTTTACTGGAGTATTTCCAATTGTCAATACTTTTACTTCTACTCCACTACATCTCAGAGGCAAATATTGTACTTTTACTCCACTACAATGATTTGAAAAGTTCAGTTACTAGTTACTTTGCAGGTATAAATTATTACATTATAAAACATACATTAAACACTTTAGCCCTATTTTAAACCTAGGCTATTTGAAAATAGCCGATCTACAAGCGAGCTTGTAGATCTGCTATTTTCAAATATTTTTGTACTTTTACTTTTGGTACTTAAAGTATATTTTGATGCCAATACATTTGTACTTTTACTAAAGTAAATTTTGAATTCTGGACTTTTACTTGTAACAGAGTATTTCTATATTGCAATATTGGTACTTTTACTTAAGTAAAACATTTGAGTACTTTTTCCACCACTGTTTATGTATGAGTGTCTCCTTTTTGTTTGCTGCAGATCGAGGCCGGGCGAGCTCTACCGTCGCCGATTGAACTCAAGCGCAAAATCCTCATCAAAAACAAACGGCTGAAACCCGAAGTAGAACAGAGTATGTACACAGCGCCGCCGCCTGGCAGATAACGTTTACTGCATCATACTGTCAGTAACTACAGTATATAACCATTGAATTGTGCATTCACACTGTGTGTGTGTGTGTGTGTGTGTGTGTGTGTGTGTGTGTGTGTGTGTGTGTGTGTGTGTGTGTGTGTGTGTGTGTGTGTGTGTGTGTGTGTGTGTGTGTGTGTGTGTGTGTGTGTGTGTGTGTGTGTGTGTGCGCGCGCACGCGTTTGTGTGTGTTACAGAGCAGCTGGAGTCCTTTAAGAAGCACGTGGAGGCGGGGGAGACAAACACACCTGCCATCATCCTGGGAGAGGAGAATGAGGAGGAGACCGAGAATGGTCAGAGTCAATACTTTATACTGAATGAATTTATTTTTATTTATTTTTTTTATTCTAACTTTATTCCAGACACTCAGGGGGTCCATAGAGTACATGCAAATAATAGACATCACACATAAAATAAATGAAACCGTTGAACAAAAATGTAAATAAATAGAGGCTAACATTCATTCATATGAATGAATGAATGAATGAAATTAAGAAGCAGACTTGACTGGGGTTCAGTCAACCCATCCTCAGTGGAGACAGTAACACCCCAAACAGCCATTCCAGTTTTCCTTTTTTTCTCTCTCTGTCTGTCTGTCTGTCTGTCTGTCTGTCTGTCTGTCTGTCTGTCTGTCTGTCTGTCTATCTGTCTGTCTGTCTGTCTGTCTGTGTCTCTCTCTCTCTCTCTCTCTCTCTCTCTCTCTCTCTCTCTCTCTCTCTCTCTCTCTCTCTCTCTCTCTCTCTCTCTCTCTCTCTCTCTCTCTCTCTCTCTCTCTCTCTCTCTCTCTCTCTCTCTCTCTCTCTCACACCTGCTTTTAGTATCCATTCCCCTTACAGCACTGTCTAGAGGTGAATGGCATTATGGGTAGCAGCATGGGTTCAGCACCATGCAGGCAATAGAGGTTCAGTTGTGCTCAGCAGGGACGAATTAGACGATTAACCTTTTTTCCCTACGTGCTTGCCCTTGGTAATTGTGAAACCACACTCTTTCACTGTCGTGACCTCGCTCCCTACACATTAAAATGATCCACGTTGATCTAGTCCAGTGGTTCTCAAACTGTGGGTTGGGGTCCCCAGGGGGGTCGGTTCTGTAGTAGTCATTGTGTGAGCTATGATGACACAAACTATGACTAAATATATTGACAATTTCGTCAACAAATACAAACTAGACTTAAATGTTAGGGAGGGACTAGTGGAGTAGAGATCCAGTAGAACTAAGACATGTCATTTTATGCACCGGTGTAATGCTCCGAAAATAGCATATCTAAGCTCACTGCAACACGTTGTGAGATCTGCTATTTATTACTCGGCACTTATATCAGTATACTATACTGAGTATAGTATAAAGTATAAATCAGGCACGACAAGGCCATCACGGCCCATTAAGAGACATTGTAGTCGACTAAATCAGCTGTAGATTTAGTGATATTTAGTCAACTGAAACTAGACTCAAACTAAAACATTTCAGATGACTAAAATATGACTAAAACTAAATGGAATTCTATTCAAAAGGCTATGACTAAAACCAAAATTTGCTGTCAAAATTAACACTGGTGTGTGTGTGTGTGTGTGTGTGCGTAGGAGAGAAGGAGTGCGAGGAGAAGGAGGTGAACTGTGAGGTTCGGATCAGTCGGTCAGAGGATGCCAGCACCGTCTCCCAGGGCAACGCTGTTGACGAGCGCAACAACAGCATCAAGAAGGTGGGCGGAGCTGAACGGACGGCGACCAATGTGTGTCACACGGTCACACTACTTCCTGTCTCTCTAAGTCTCAGAATCAGCTTTATTGTCACATCACAGGTTTACAGGCATTAAGAAGTGGGTGGAATTATTTTATGCGTGTGCGCGCTCCATCATTCTGTGATTTTTGTAGGTACAGGGTAGAGCAGGAGAGGTCAGCTATTTTTTTATTTTTTTTAAAAACAAAAACCACAATATAGGAACAGCTAAAATAATCAAAGTTATATACATATATCATTGCTTTTCAGGTGGAAACCTCATATGTCTAAAAAGGATTCAAATTCAAAAATAGCTTAAGTAGCAGATATACAAGCTCAAAACGTGTCGCTTCGCGCCACGTTTTGAGCTTGTAGATCTGCTACTTTAGATGCTTTTGTGTGACGCTGTAGTATGATCAAGTAGGGCGTTAATTTACAAAAACACAAAAAGTTAGAATATGGAGATAAGAGGTTTCTGCCCGACAGCAACGATATAGACGGATAGCGTGTGTAGTAGCAGGTATGTACATGTTTAGAACATTAGCATCATATTCAGGTATGTACATTTATTTTAGGAACATTAGCATCATATGTGTACATAACAAGGGTAAAATAAGAAGTTGCATCAAGAACAGTGTTCTTAAGGTGCTGTGTGTGTGTGTGTGTGTGTGTGTGTGTGTGTGTGTGTGTGTGTGTGTGTGTGTGTGTGTGTGTGTGTGTGTGTGTGTGTGTGTGTGTGTGTGTGTGTGTGTGTGTGTGTGTGTGTGTGTGTGTGTGTGTGTG
>NC_137616.1:36500616-36503116 GCF_963280865.1 Gymnoscopelus braueri | reverse complement strand
TGGTTTAAAAGTAACCTCTGTACCCAAACATTTGCAGCTGACAGAATTAGCAAACAATCTTATTGCCAAAAAGATTTTGTTTCAAAAGATATTTAGACTTCCCACTTCATTAATGCCAGCTACACGAGACAGACTTATTAATATTCCCATAGAAGATAATGATGTAATGAACACTCTGCACAGTCTTCCCAGAACTCCATCTCAGGCAGGAATAACTACCATTGATGTTAAGTTGAAACGTAAAAAGATGTGCATAGCCCTATATAAGCAACCATAACTTGAAAAAAAACAAAAATTTGTTTTTTTCAAGTTATGGTTTTGTCCATCATAAAGAGTGTTTCAATAAATGTATTTATCCTTTGTACATGATTGATCGACTCCATTCAGTATTGTGATTAGCTAGCAAGACACCGCCCACTTCACACAGGGTGTGATTTTTAGTTATTTTGTGAAATTTCATGTTGAAGTATTACCTCAATTTGCTATGTATTGTTGTACTTTAATATATTTTGATGAGAAATAGTTTTTATGGCATTTATTATATCGGGTAAAATATGCCCATGGTTAGTGTTAGTGTGACTATTTTTATGGTTAGTGTTCCAGGGTTAAAGCAGCACTATGCACCTTTATATCAACTATACTGTATAGCATATTATGTCCCACAAAATTATAAAGTAAAACTTTTAAGCAATAACAAACCATAAATGTATAGACTCAGGGAGGTCCCTGCTAGGGGCTTTACTGTATTACTATGGGGAGAAACATCGAGACACAATCGATTGATTTATCGTTAAAAATAAACGTGCTGAAAATGCACGCGGCCCACCCACCCATCTGACCACTGGCTGCCATGTTAAGTGGTCAGACGGGTGAGCCGAGAATGTCTTTGAGGTATTTGGGGAGACCGCTGTGATAGAGCTTACTCTGATCATAGGGAAATTCTCTTCCGAAACATAACGCTCCAGGATCGTTACTACAGTTCTGTGACTCTGACACTCAGCTTAAGTAGAGACTCGGCTGTACACTTCCATAGAAACAACACGTGAGTTCTCTTTTAGGCTGGGATTCTCCCTTTAGTAGGCATTTTATTTCTCTGCAAAATTAACGGTTAATTACTGTGTGTTGGTTAACGGATGATGGACTGTGTGTCTGTCTGATGGATGTACTAATTTCTCTCTCTCTCTCTCTCTCTCTCTCTCTCTCATCTCTCTCTCTCTCTCTCTCTCTCTCTCTCTCTCAGACTTGGCCATGCAACTGAACCAGGGGAAGTTTGAATACAACGGCTCATGCGGGTGAGAAATAGAGAGAGAGAGAGGGCAGCGGTCCTCACGTCTCTATTCCCCTCTTTCCCAACCTTTCCTCTCCTCCATCTGACTCCCTCCATCTCACTCTCCAACGCTCATCAATTAAAGCGTGTCGCATCTCATTAGTGGTTGCCGGCGGCGACCAGCAGGCCACCACTGTCCGCCTCCGCTGAGATCCAATGAGATCTCTGCGGCTTTGGTGGAAATCTCCCTGTCTCCCCTTTATCTATCATCCCCCCCCCCCCCCCCCCCTCATCCCTTGCCCCTAATACATTCCCTGCAGGAAGAGATTTCAACGCTAATGCAGGAAATCTCACAGTGGAGGAGATGAGAGTTGTCACACATATGCACCGGCTATATACTCGATCTCTCTCTCTCTCTCTCTCTCTCTCTCTCTCTCTCTCTCTCTCTCTCTCACATACACACACCTCACGCACGCACAGTCGCACACACACACACAGACAGACACGTAGGTCTCCTGAATGTTCTTTTAGTGCATTTTTTATTCCCTGAGGCAAAATACAAGACTCCAAAGCACTTAGGCATTAAAGAAATGAAATGGTATTTTACTCCACATCAGTAAGCCCTGGAGCGCGACCATGTAAGATAACATTCTGTGTGTGTGTGTGTGTGTGTGTGTGTGTGTGTGTGTGTGTGTGTGTGTGTGTGTGTGTGTGTGTGTGTGTGTGTGTGTGTGTGTGTGTGTGTGTGTGTGTGTGTGTGTGTGTGTGTGTGTGTGTGTGTGTGTGTGTGTGTGTGTTGTTCAGCTACCTGCTCAAGCCAGACTTCATGCGGCGGTCGGACCGGATGTTTGACCCCTTCTCAGAGACCCCCGTGGACGGGGTCATCGCCGCCACCTGCAGCGTACAGGTCAGTGCAAAGGTCGCAGGGGTCAAAGGTTATCCAGGGAGGCTCTCGCTGCCAAAGAATAAACTGTATCCCAGTGATGGAATATGAAAAATCCAACAGATGTCTTGATCACATGACTATAGAGATCATGGGCCCTATTTTGGACCGTAGTGGCTAAACCCATTATTTCGTTCCCGTGCAAAAGTTAAATTGCACGCTGTGTTCATTATGTGAAGCATTTTGTCAAAAACGGGGCACTCCTGAAAACTTTGGAAGCCAATCTGTAGGAGTAATATCAAAGGATTTGTTTTGCAAACATCGACCTCCTGGTGGCGCTATAACAGGCC
>NC_137616.1:36445616-36495616 GCF_963280865.1 Gymnoscopelus braueri | reverse complement strand
CATCTCGCTGAGGAACGAGGGGAACAAGCCTCTGTCGCTGCCCACCGTCTTCTGTCAGATCATCCTCAAGACATACGTGCCAGACGGCTTCGGAGGTGAGCAGAGAGGGAGAGGAATGGAGGGAGGAAGCGAGAGAGAGGGGGGGAGTGGAGGGAGGCTGGTATAGGAAAGGAGAGATAGAGAAAAAAAAAGGAACAGGCCTCTGTGACTGCTCCCCCATCTTCTGTCAGATCATCCTCAAGACATACGCACCAGATGGCTTCAGAGGAGAGAGAGAGAGAGAGAGAGCGAGAGAGGGATTGGAGAGGATGGCGGGAGAGAGGGATGATGGGGAGGAGGGAGAGAGAGAAAGATAGAGGGATGAATGGAGGAGGAGAAGCGAGGGCCTGCATGGAGAAGCACGCATGCACATGCAGAGATGCGCATGAATGCTCCTGTGAACAGGCGGGCGTACACACACACACACACACACACACACACACACACACACACACACACACACACACACACACACACACACACACACACACACACACACACGCTAGGTATGGGAGGGCTGATGCAGTATTGTATTTTATCTCAAACATGGACGCAGATACACAGGTGTACGCTCACATGAATGTGTGTGTGTGTGTGTGTGTGTGTGTGTGTGTGTGTGTGTGTGTGTGTGTGTGTGTGTGTGTGTGTGTGTGTGTGTGTGTGTGTGTGTGTGTGTGTGTGTGTGTGTGTGTGTGTGTGTGTGTGTGTGTGTGTGTGTGTGTGTGTGTGTGTGTGTGTGTGTGTGTTTGTAGTTGTGTTTTATTCACATAAGTTGCCATGGTGCATTCCCAGCTGCCCCCACCCCCAGACAGACAGAGAATGTGTCACTGTATTCAGCTTATTCATGAAGGAGGTTGAATTGGTTGATGTAACCTTCCCTCAAGAGAAGAGGGGAGGGCAGGAGAGGAGGGGTGGATGGGGATGGGAGAGGTAGATCTCAGGTCAGTCTGTCTGTCTGTCTGTCTGTATTTCTCTCTCTCTCTCTCTCTTTCTCTCTCTCTCTCTCTCTCTCTCTCTCTCTCTCTCTCTCTCTCTCTCTCTCTCTCTCTCTCTCTCTCTCCCCCCCCCCCCCCCCCCCCTCTGGGTGTTCTGCCTCCAGTTGGTTTGAAGCGTTCAGAGTAATGGCACGGAGAAAATGATAATGGCTACAGCACTGCAGTGACAGGCAGCATTGGAGGACTGAACTGAACGACACATTTGGACTTGTCGTTAAACAGAGCCAAGGGGCAGCAGCACAAGGGGTCCACGTATCCATTAACTCCACCGACTATTAGCTTTGTTCTTCAACACAGCCCTACACAGAGGCTTGCACTCACAGCTTGAGGAGAAATGCGTGTTAAAGAAGAGATATTATCTACAAATTCATGAAGTCTCTGTATGTTCCCAGGGGAACCCAGTATTGAGTAAGAGGTCATTCATTCAGAGGAGCGGTTCTCTAGAATGCTTTAAGCAGCCGTACCATGGTTCTGGACCACGTTGCAAGCAGCAACACCAGGAGCCAATAAGCAATCAGCCCGTCTCCGAATGTGCATGCACTCTGAATGTCTATGTGACTCTCCATATAGAGCTGGCATAGACAGTTTCAACATTCTAGTGTTGTAAGATGTGTGAAAAACACTGTACACCACTAGTACTTTTAAATAAAATCTACAGCCTATTTTTTCGTGTGTCGTTGTCCAACTCAGTGTCGTGCAGCCACGCCCTCGTCTCTGGTCCTACTTAACCACCACTGCCAATAAAGAAGAAACGTTCATGTGTTGTTTTCCATGCAAGAACTATTAAAGACTAATCATACGTCTTGCTCAAGGGCATCTAGAATAGAATAGAATACTTTTATTGTCATCAATAAAAAAAAACTTGTTCTAAGCCAAGTTTATATATACACGAATCCACGGAGCACTGCCCTGTAGGCAACCATTGCTGCAGTGTCAGACTCAATCAGCTGTTGCTACCGAGTCAGTCAGCTTTACATCTTTACAAAGATGTACAGAAAATCAGGATGAACCACCTACGTTAGGTTGGCTGCTCTGCTAACGTCAACAGACGGACAGAACCGCAGCAGCAGCTGACTGACACCGCAGCAATGGCGGCGCCACCTACAGGGCATTTGTGTATAGTGGTCCCCCCCCCCCAAAAGAAATACCTTGAATATTGAACCGCTAACAGGTGACGTTCTGTGTATCTTGCTGTGCGTGTGTGTTTGTGTTGTGTGTATCTCACTAATGAATCATGATGTGTTTTCCAGCTATCGTGGACGCCTTGTCAGACCCCAAGAAGTTTCTGACCATCGCAGAGAAGAGAGCAGACCAGATGAAGGCACTGGGGATTGACACAGTACGTGCACATGCACACACACACACACACACACACACACACACACACACACACACGCACACGCACTTAAATAAACAAAGACCCAGACCAAATTAAATCCACAATGTCCTCACCTGTGTGTGTGTGTGTGTGTGTGTGTGTGTGTGTGTGTGTGTGTGTGTGTGTGTGTGTGTGTGTGTGTGTGTGTGTGTGTGTGTGTGTGTGTGTGTGTGTGTGTGTGTGTGTGTGTGTGTGTGTGTGTGTGTGTGTGTGTGTGTGTGTGTGTGTGTGTGTGTGTGTGTGCAGAACGACATAGCGGACGTTCCCAGCGGCAGCTCCAAGAACGACAAGAAAAAGAGAGGCGACACCGTGAAGGCCAACGTGACTCCACAGTCCAGTTCTGACCTGGCCCAAACCTCCAGCAACACACAGAACAATACAGGAGAGACCAAGAAAGGTACACACACAAACATACACACAGCAGACATATATGACCACAACCACATGGGCGTCTAGTTGGCGTACAGCAGTGGTGCACAAACTGTGGGTTATTATAAATAAGTAGCACATTGGGTTGGGTCATGACAAGTATGGATCAGTATTTCTGGGCCATAGAGCACCGAAGTGTGACATCACTGCCACTAGAGGGCGCTATTCCTATGGGTCACGGTCTCACGGATAACTTTCCCAATAGAAATACCCCATAGTTCCAAAAAGAAACAAATCACCCCAGCGATTTTACTCCTATGGATATGAAGCATCAACTGGTGGTGGAAAAGTACTAATTTATCTAAAATAAAATAAAAAATCGTTGGGAATTTCTATGGGGAAAATAATCTGTGACCCTCTAGCGGCAGTGTCGTCAGTGACGTCAGGACGTTACCCTATTGCTGAATAGGTTTGTGCATCCCTGGCGTTTAGAGGTAAAACACCACACAGACATGGGCACTTCTTAAAACATTCTCGTATCAAAAGGCCTTTCCATACTAACTTTATTGTTTGATTCTTACTTACATTTTGTTTCTTACTGCATTTAATATTAATGCCCTCATTATGCCTGATGATAGTACTTTAACAGTTTTGTTCTTTGTTTTTTTGCTTTTCAATACTGCCAACTTGGCACCTATTGCACGCCTGTCCGCCCTGGAAGGGGGTCCCAACAATTCAGATTCTTCCCAAGGTTTCTTCATCTTTTTTTTTTTCCATTTTTCCCCATCAAGGGCTTTTTCTTGGGAGTTTTTTTCCTTGCCCGATTGAGGGTGTAAGGACAGGAGGAGGTGTTGTTGGTTTTGTTTGTTAATCTTTCGTTAACGCTTGCTTTTGTCACAGAGCCTTTCCACAATTTAGACGTTGAAAGTTTGTCGTTCATTCTCTCAACCACTTGAACCTTAGAATTCTATTCAGGCTGGGATCCTTTAAGCAAACAAAATTGCAGATCTACAAGCTCACAAGTTCTACAAGATGTGAGCTGTTAGATCGACAATTTTCGGCAATGAGATTTGGTGCAAAGGGGAGGAAAGAGTTGACTAAGTAGAGAGCCAACCCCGCCGGTCAAGTTTACTAAGGTTTAAGTGGTTAATGTTTTTAATTCACACTGCACTTGTTGCACACGTCGGCATGTATTTTGCTCTGTTGTTTGATTTTATTTTGTTCTTCGTTTCATGTAAAGCACATTCATTATTATATCATATCGTTACTGTCGGGCAAAAACCTCTTATCTCCATATTTAAACTTTTTGTGATTGTCCGTAAATTAACTCATTCCCTGCCAAGAACGTAAAAAACGTAATTATTTCCAATTACCAATTCTGCCAAGAACGTAAAAAACGTAATTTAAATTATTTCTTTTTTTTATTTTTTTTTAACTCTTACCCTGCCAGAGTTTTTTCAAAAAGTCTGTTGACCGATTTTGGTACCTTTTCGCATAGCCACAGAATATTTTTCTCCAGTATGATTGATCCCAGATAATTTCTAATCACAGATGAGATTCAGGTGTGGTTTCACAAATGTCAACGAGGTCAATTTGACCTTGTTGTCATGTGTTGTTTGATGTTTGAAAATAGCTCAAAACCAGTAGTTTCAAACCAAAAAACATTGTGAATTGTTTGTCCGTTTCAATTTTAACATTGAAGTGGATGGAGCAGCAAATCTTTGGGAATTGTTATCTCCTTATTCGTTTGGAATATCGAAAAGGTGTCAATCTTATATAATTAGAGAATCTTTTTAGAAATTTTTTTTTTTTGAAAAAAGTTTTTTTTTTTTTTTCAAAGACGTTTTTTAACGTCTTTGGCAGGCAATAGCTGAAGGCCCAAAGACGTTTATAAACGTCTTTGGCAGTTATAGAGTTAACAATTTAAAAATTTGACCCAAAGACCAAGGAGATATGATTTTTCGAAGATCTAGACTCCCATCCACTTCCTTGTTAACTTAAAACTCTGTAAAATTCTGTATCTCGGTTCCTGAGTACTTTTTTTTTTTTCAATGAAAAATCTCTGGCAGTGGGCAAACGCGGCCAGCAATAATTCAGGCAGTGAATGAGTTAATGCCCTACTACTTGATCATACTACGGTGTCACACAAAAGCATCAAAAAGTAGCAGATGTAGTTCACGCCGCATTTTAAGCTTGTAGATCTGCTACTTTTGCTATTTTTTTATCTAAATCCTGAAAAGTAACAGTTTTGGACATGTGAGGTTTCCACCCGACAGAGACGATATAAACATATATCTACAGTAGATGCAGTTTAGTAATAAACACGCAAAAGACAATTGTCTTTATGTGAACATATGTAGTGTATACTCTCCAGCACTCTTACTGTATCTACACTTATTTTGTTCACATACTAATCACATACATGTTATCTTATCTGTTCCAGATAATGCACTTGTGCCTAATGTCAGCATCGATGACATGAAACAAATGAAGGTTGGTATTTTGACTGCTGACCCTCTTTTATCTCTTATCTACTTTAAAGCAGCTTAATATTTGTCTTTTATCCCTTATGAAGTATTGTTTCATGGTGTTTCATGTCTATGTAACCAAAAAACTAAACCTAGACATTATACTTTAACCCATTCAATCCGGGAACTCATCTGTGTCATTTTAGATTTTAGCTACAACCATTATTTTATGCTTTGGATATTCAAAAATAGCAGATCTACAAGCTCGTACGCGCTTGTAGATCTGCTATTTTTGAAAAATCGTGAATATTTGTGCAAATCTTTGAATATATATATTTTAAAGCGAACATGTGTAAAATATTTTTGTTCCAGGGACCCCCAGACGCAAAGATTTGAATTACAAATGTTCGCTTAAAAAAATATAGATTCAAAGATTTTCACACATTTTCAAGATTTTTCAAAAATAGCAGATCTACAAGCGCGTTCCTATGAGCTTGTATATCTGCTATTTTTCAATAGCCAAAGTATAAAATATGGATAAAGTGGTTTACACAGATGTGTTCCCAAGAGATACCAGGGTCCGGTCCAAACCCTGTGAGCGTGTTAAAGCCAATATAAAGTCCTACCATATTCTTGCCTACCAATGATAATTCATCCTCACTTTCTCTCCTTACTACTAAACATAATAATGTCAACCACTTGAGCCGTGCTGGGCATTTGGAATGGCATCGACCGGACACTTCATGTAAAAACATATGATGCACACAGAAGGCCTTCATTTGTGTGTCTCTGGTCGATGTTCAAGCCTGCACCAGTGGTGAATCTGTCCGTTACAAAGCGTTTGTAATCTAATTGTCTTTCTCCCTGCAGACGTACCTTAAACTGATTAAGAAGCAGCAGAAAGAGCTGAACACTTTGAAGAAGAAACATTCAAAGGTGGGTGGTCGCTACACAACAGATCTGTTAAGCCATACGAAAGATCAATTACGCCGGACAAAGACCTCGGGAGACAAAGAGCGAGGGAGAGACAGATTAGGACACAAAGAGAGGGATGGAGACCGACAGAGAAGGGAGGAGCTACCTTTGATCTTATACACACACAACCCCACACACACACACACACTCACACACACGGCTGGGGGCGGCCATAGCTGAATGGGTAGAGAGGCCATCTGGGAATCCCAACGTCCCTGCTTCACCCCCCGGTCCGCCCAGTCGATGTGTCGGAAGTGTC
The DNA here is from genome assembly GCF_963280865.1 of Gymnoscopelus braueri. NCBI lineage: Eukaryota > Metazoa > Chordata > Actinopteri > Myctophiformes > Myctophidae > Gymnoscopelus > Gymnoscopelus braueri. The sequence continues at coordinate 36,489,133 of NC_137616.1, read as the reverse complement.
TCTGAGCAAGATACTTAACCTCCTTAACTGCTCCCTGGGTGCCCAATTAATAATTATTATATAAGCGCCCACTGCTCCTAATAATTAGGATGGGTAAATGCAAAGGACAAATTTCACTTAATGTTCAAATGTACAATGACAAAAAGTACCCCTAAAGGAGCGGAGGCACTGACTTATTATTCATTGTTGAATTTCACTTTCTAGCATGAAATTTGACTTTTTAATGTGTCTTATCTCAGACCATGCAGACCAGGGTGGATGTTACACAGATTTGACAGTGGGTTTGCATGGTGAGGGGCTTTAGCTATTCTAGCTAACTCTTAACCACTTAAACCCAATATGGGTAACCGGAGTCCCTCAGGGTTCAATACTAGTGTCTTTTCTGTTAATTGTGGGGAAAGCTTTTGTGAGCTTATCGATCGGCTATTTGCAGCGAAAGCTTTCCCCACAATACCGGTGCTGGAATTTAAGTGGTTAATAGCCTGCTGCATAAGACATCTGGTCAAATCCAGACTCATCTATTGTCTGAACGCAAAATGTCCGATTTGTAGATCTTGTAGTGATCTAACTGTTATCATGCTTTGTTTTGACGTGTCTTTATGTATGTCTCCTCCTCGCCAGGATCAGAATGCCATGCAGAAATCCCACTGCTCGCAGGTGGACAAGATGGTGTCTCAGCACGACAAGGAGAAGATGGCGCAGGAGAAACTCCTAGAGAAGGCCATCAAGAAACGAGGGTGAATGGGAGAAGCGTGAACTTTTAATAACCGTACACCGAGTCTATGGAAACAATGACCATCTGTTATATGAAGTGGTTTGTTGTAGGCCCTTCAGAAGTACTGAATGTGACTGGACTTGACTCTGGTCCCAGGCTCATTGTGTCTGGTATCTGGTGTCCCTGCAGGGAGAACAACTGCCAGGAGATAAAGAAGGAGACTGAAGATAAAATCCAGACGTTATCCACAGACCACAAAGCTAAGGTGCGTCTGATCCATCTTCTTCTTAATGCAGAGAGAGCCTGTAGCTCCGCTAATTGGGATCAATGGCTGCGCGTGTGTGTGTGTGTGTGTGTGTGTGTGTGTGTGTGTGTGTGTGTGTGTGTGTGTGTGTGTGTGTGTGTGTGTGTGTGTGTGTGTGTGTGTGTGTGTGTGTGTGTGTGTGTGTGTGTGTGTGTGTGTGTGTGTGTGTGTACAGGGAAGGGAAGGGAAGTTTACTTGTATATTTGTGTGTGCAGGTGAAGGACATCACAGCGCAGCACACTAAGGAGTGGTCAGAGCTGATCAGTGGTCACAGCAATGAGGAGCAGGAGATGAAAGACGCACATGTCAGCCAGCAGTGTGAACACCTCCGAAAATTACTGACCTCCGTCCAGGAGCAACAGACCGTACAGCTCAAACTCATCCACGATCGGTGAGAAGAAAATAGCGATTCGTAGCATATTCATGGCGAAAATAGTCGATCTACAAAACACACACATATCTACAAGCTCACAAGGCACAAGGTGCCTTGTGAGCTTGTAGATATGCTATTTGAGGTGTTTTTCAAGATTTGTAAATGTAATCTTTTTGCAATAATGTGTGGTTATCACAAAATCCGTTTGGGAATGGGAAACATTCAATAAAATATTTTAATACTTTTACGGCCATGTATTTGTGCAGTTTTCTCCTAAGAAAAAAAATCTGATTTTGTTAATCAATAAGACCTCATTCAGTTGTTCACTCGTAAGGGATTCCAGAACCTTGGCCATGACAGACAATTTGTAAATGGGACTATAAGTGTTCAAGACTGTAGGGTCAAAACATCTCCCTGTCTGTTCCTTCCTCACAGGCAGAGCAAAGAGATGCGTGCCAACCAGGCCAAGTCGTCCATGGAGAACAGCAAAGCCATCAGCCAGGACAAGAGCATTAAAAACAAGGCTGAGAGAGAGAGGTGGGACACGCACGCACGCACGCACGCACGCACGCTTCTCACAAAATCCACACATTCCATATCAAACATATCCAAATTAAAGGAGAATACCGGACAAATTAAGTGTTGTCTTTGATGTCTCGTTACTCACCTACCGACGTGAAAAGTGGCGTTCTTTTTTTCCATAGATTCCCCTGTCGTAATTTTTTAAACCCCCTCCGTTGTCATAATGGGAGCGCGTGGGTTAGGGAGATTCGTCTATTATTGCTTGTTTCCAGAACCTGGCAACACGAGTTGCCAGGTTCTGGAAAGAACCAAGCATCCAGTGTTAAATCGTTTGCCATTAACGGTGGCCTCGCAGGAATTTTCAGCGCATGTTTGACTATCATGAGACTCCACAATGACTAGCAGTAGAGAAAAAAACAACTTTGAATCGTTATAATAGACGAATCTCCCTAACCCACGCGCTCCCATTATGACAACGGAGGGGGAATCTATGGAAAAAAAGAACGCCACTTTTCACGTCGGTAGGTGAGTAACGAGACATCAAAGACAACACTTAATTTGTCCGGTATTCTCCTTTAAAGAAAAGTTTATTGAGATAAGATAAAGTGTTTAGATTCAACCTCTTTTTTTTTTTTTTTTTTTTTACTTTGTTTCTCATCTAGTCCAGCATCTCATGTTTGCATACGTAATACAGTAATACATACAGTATCACCACCACACACAGTACTATAGTAACCATTACTAGCACACACGCAGATAGAGTATACACATTATACCAGCAGGCTTCCAACGTATAATTAAGTATTTAGTTAACCACAAATTTAGCCACTTAAGCCCTATTTGTTTAAAGCTAAAATAACATTAATTGCCTATAAGGACATGCCCAAAATAGTGATGCTGCACTGAAAGTGGTTAAATGTTTGACCTTGTGACTTCTGTCTTTACATTTCAGGAGAGTGCGAGAACTCAACAGCAGCAACACAAAGAAGTTCCTGGACGAGAGGAAAAGGGTTGGTCCCTTCTCTTTGTTTTTCACCTCATGTACTGTGTTGCCCAACTTATCCCTCTAGTTCACAGATGTAAAGGAAGAGATTGGTCGTACACTCAGAGACGCCTCTCATAGACAGCTATGCCACGGCGTAAAAATCTGATACCAGAACATCAATAAGATCTTTAAATTCGAGTCAAATTTAACATGGGTCTAAAGCCTGATTTCTCTGGTGATGCTGTTGTTTCTTTCCCCAGCTCGCCATGAAGCACCAGAAGGAAATGGAACAACTGGAGAAGAACCAGAGAGAACAGTTGGACAAACTGGACAAGTTCAACGAGCAGGTGCGAGACACACACACACACACACACACACACACACACACACACACACACACACACACACACACACACACACACACACACACACACACACACACCCCATCTTCAAATGAGTCCAGTGACTTATTAGTCCAGGGCTGAACATGTTTTGACTCTGTAGTTTCTACAAATATTGGTCATTTTTGAATACCAATACATTATTTTGTTAAATAAACAGCTTTTTTTGTTTATTTATTTCACAGTTGTATACTGTTTATTTATTTCACAGTTATACTGTGTATTGAAACATTTAAAAATGTAATTAAATGTATTACTTCTGTGGACTTGAAATCATTGTTTTATTTGATGGCCTTCCTGCCCTGGCATTTGGCCTTTGTGCCCTCAAGAACACCAAAGGTCAAGTGGCCGCGCCCCTAAAATTACATACTTCCAGGCCTGCGTGGACTTAACATTTATATGCATGTAAACAAGCGTTTACATACAGTATATCTAACATTTATATAACACTGCTAAAAACATAAAAGAGTTCACCCCACATACTAACACCTCCGGTCTTCATTATTGTATTTTATGTTGCCATGGTTCCATGCGTGCATTTGTCTGCACATTCATGTATGCATATATTCATTCATCTTTTTTAACCACTTAACCACTTTTCTAAATTATTTCAAAAATAGCCGATCTACAAGTTCACACTGCATCGCGGTGCGACGCATTGTGGGCTTGTAGAACGGCTATTAAAAAAAAAAAAAAAACATAATTTGTAATGCTCATGCCAGGGTCAAAGTGGTTAATTTGATTTGCTTCTTTTTGGCACAGATATTGAAAACACACCATGCAAACAAACAGGTTCAAGGTAGGCATCTTCATCTCACTCAACTCTACCCATCTCCCTTCTTTAGCCCCCTACTCTGTTTCCAGCTATTTTGTCCTTATCTCAAACATTCCATGACCCGCCTTCATCTGCTCCCTTCTTTTTCCTTGGTCATTCCTTTGTTGTGTTTTCTTTTTCCTATTTTAACCCATTAAGACCGGGAATGCATCTGTCATTTTAGATGTTTAACCATTATGTTATACTTTGGCTATTCAAAAATAGCAGATATACAAGCTCATAGCACGGCACAGAGTGCCGTGCTATGAGCTTGTAGATCTGCTATTTTTTTCTTTTTTTTATATTATAAAAATTATATGTATTTGGCCGCGGACCCCCATCTCAAAATATTTTGTTCCAGGGACACCCCCCCCCCCACCACCCCCAGAAGCAAAGATTTGCTAAAAAATGTATATATATTCAAAGATTTGCACAAATTTTCAAAAATGTTCAAAAATAGCAGATCTACAAGCTCATAGTGCGGCACTCGGTGCCGCGCTATGAGCTTGTATATCTGCTATTTTTGAATAGCCAAAAGTATGAAATAATGGTTGAAGTGGTTCCACATATTGCGTTCCCGGTCTTAATGGGTTAAACCATTTCCATATCCGATGTGTTTCACATTCCTGTGTTTCCCTCCCTGACGGTGTCGTGACTTAACCATTCTCAGGGATTCCTGGAGTGAATCACATGATGCGTAAAGCAGGGGAAGAATGGAATAGAAACTGATACAGTGCCAGGCTGTCTTTTGATGAAAAAAACTGAAAAAAGAGAGAAAGAAAGAAAGAAAAGATGATTCATATTCCCTTTGTGTTTAAAAAAAAAAAAGAAGGTTTTTGTCCGGCAGATCCTGGGGGTGTCAGGCAAAGCTGGAGTCATTTATCTCGGTGACTCAGAAGTCATTACTAAGCAGAAAGAGACAAACAGAAATCCTGGCCTTGGCGTACGGAACCCTCAGCCTGCCCTCACCGTCCTCTGCTTTCATTGTATAGCGTCTCTGTCGGGTGGAAACCTCTCATGTCCAAAGCTGGTACTTTTTCAGGATTCAAATTCAAAAGTATCAAAGGTAGCAGATCCACACGCTCGAAACACGGCGCGTTATATAGACTGTATAAAAGAGATGTACTTTTGGACGGGGAATGAATGCTATTGGTTGTGTAGCTTGTCAATCAAATCATCCCGCCCCTCCTAGAGCAGACCCTACTTTATCATCAATTTTAAAATAAATGGGATAATAAATATCATGATGATTGAAAGAAGACTTTAAACTAGCGACTGGAAGCATATAGTATTTATGACAATGTTTATTAAGGTCATAAAATTCAAGTCTAAAGTTCGTCAAAAACCCACCCACTTGCATTGAGAATAATTCTTTCTGACACCGGCAGGGGTAAAACAGCGAAACTACAGGCCATTCATATGAACTGTCACTTCCTATATAAATTTCAAAGCGGGAAGCTGGGCTCTTGGTTTCGAACCGCGTTTCGATCTGCTACTTTTGATGCTTTTGTGTGACGCTGTATAGTATGAGAAAGTAAGGGTATTGACCCTTAAGACCGGGAACGCGTCTGTGTCATTTTAGACTTCTTTGGCTACTCAAAAATAGCAGATATACAAGCTCATAGCGCGGCACTGAGTGCCGCGCTATGAGCTTGTAGATCTGCTATTTAAAAAGAATCGTGAACATTTTTGTAAATCTTTGCATATGTATATTTTTTAACCGAACATGAAATAGTGGTTGAAGTGGTTCCACATATTGCGTTCCCGGTCTTAATGGGTTAAACCATTTCCATATCCGATGTGTTTCACATTCCTGTGTTTCCCTCCCTGACGGTGTCGTGACTTAACCATTCTCAGGGATTCCTGGAGTGAATCACATGATGCGTAAAGCAGAGGAATAGAATGGAATAGAAACTGACACAGTGCCAGGCTGTCTTTTGATGAAAAAAAAGGAAAAAAGAGAGAAAGAAAAAAAGAAAACATGATTCATATTCCCTTTGTGTTTAAAAAGAAAAAAAAGAGGGAAAAAAATAAGGTTTTTGTCCGGCAGCTCCTGGGGGTGTCAGGCAAAGCTGGAGTCATTTATCTCTGTGACTCAGAAGTCATTACTAAGCATTACTACTTTTTTTTAACCGAACATTTGTAAAATATTTTGTTCCAGGGGCCCCCGAGAAGCAAAGACTTGAATTACAAATGTTCGCTTAAAAATATATATATATTCAAAGATTTTCACAAATTTTCACGATTTTTCAAAAAGAGCAGATGAGCTATGAGCTTGTATATCTGCTATTTTTTAATAGCCCAAAGAAATCTCAAAATGACAGAGATGCGTTCCCGGACTGAATGGGTTAATTTACGAAAGAATAGTTTAGAATATGGAGGTAAGAGGTTTATTGCCCCAACAGCGACGATATCACAACCTTCTACAGCGGTCACTACCATGTGTCCTGTGTGTCCTCAGAGAGGGACAGCCACGTGCCACTTCAAGCTGCCGAGGCACTGCTGTGCCTCCACACTGTAAACTCCTGAGTGTGCACCAAGTTAAATTAAATAGAAATACAAATAGGTTATTTTATTTTGCTTTATTTCAAATCATTTTAACGACTTAAGCCCTGTCTGCTCTGTTGACCGGGGTCCCCCAGTGCTTTATACAACGTCGGCTCTTTTCTCTCTGTGTGTGTGTGTGTGTGTGTGTGTGTGTGTGTGTGTGTGTGTGTGTGTGTGTGTGTGTGTGTGTGTGTGTGTGTGTGTGTGTGTGTGTGTGTGTGTGTGTGTGTGTGTGTGTGTGTGTGTGTGTGTGTGTAACCCTGTGCGTTGTGTTTCTTCCCAGGCCAAGGACATGCAGCAGATGGTGAAGTTGGAGCAGGAGATGGATCGCAGACCTGCCTCAGTGGTTTGAGCGACTGACATCGAGGGACCTGCACACACACACTGACACACACACCCTCACTCCACCACCTCTTTCTCCCAGGACTTACTCCCTACCTACAGTACCTATATTGAATGTCTGCATTTATCGTGGTACCCTGTATTTAAACACACACTGTACACACACACACACACATACGCACGCGCATGCACAGCCCCCCCCCCCCGTGCCCTTTCTGAGAACACGCCTACTCTTTGTAAAGAGCCCCACATCGGACACGCACACACACACACACACACACACACACACACACACACACACACACACACACACATCCCTGTCAGATGTAATCAATATCCTGTCATGTTTTTGATCGACCTTCTTTCAATCGGCAGCAGATTAACTGCAAGCGCTTCACACACAGTGTGTGTGTGTGTGTGTGTGTTTGTGTGTGTTTGTGTGTGTGTGTGTAAGGGGAGGGGTGGTATCTATGATCTGATTTCACGTCAGCACAAAAGAGGAAAGAAAACAAAAAAAGACTGTGAAATACTGTAGACTGTACGCTACACAGCAGTCCTGTCCTGAGCACTTTATATGTGGTAGGCCAACATAAACAGTGTGGAAAAATGTAGCAGTGCATTACTGTAGGTTTTATGTACTTCAACAAGAATGTAAAAAGAAGTATATGTATATATGTATATGTATATGTATATGTATATGTATATGTATATGTATATGTATATGTATATGTATATGTATATGTATGTGTATGTATATACATACATATGTGAAATATATAAATCACTGTACGAAGGAGCGGACGAGCCCCCACATCATCTAGTCGTAGCACTGCAACCTGTTTGATTTCACAAAACAATGTATTGAAGGAAGACAATGAAGGGAGCATGGCCGGACGGACGGACGGACAGGTGGATGGATGGTACGGTCACATTGACCAATCAAACATGACTGATGGCCGATGACAGGCAGCGCACAAGGGGGATGCACTATTATTATTTTTTATATATATACTGTATATAACATAGAGATGCAAAGCGTGCAAGTACCATGCACCGTTACAGCATGTGTGCTATGGTGTGTGTGTGCGCCACTCTGGTGGCTTAATATTATTGGGTGATGCCAAATAGGCAATAATATAGTTGTTGCAGCGACTACTGTATGAATTGGCCTTCAATTTCGTGATCTGAAAAGGTGAATGAGTGTAACAGGTCCCCTGTGCAAAGTGGTTGTGAAGGACATTGTCAAAGGAAAAGTCACATCGTCATTGGTACAGCAACTCGTCTGCTGTCATCGTCCGTCGGTGTTACCCTAATGCAGGGATCTTCAACAGGGGGTCTGGTACACCTAGGGGGTCCTCACTCCTCAGAGATACTGCATGGGGGGCTGGGGGGGGGGGCAAATCTGAACCCTCGCATCCCTATTCTGGGGGGGAACATTAGCCGACAATAGCAGATCTGCAAGCTGAGCTTATAGATCGGCTATTTTCAGCAAAGAGGTTAGGTGTACAGGGGAAAGAAAAGACAGACCAAGTACCGAGCCAAAGGTCAAGTTTACAAAGTATTGAGGGTCTAAGTCGCTAAACGTCTAAAAACACATTTAACGTGAATCCGATATGTAGTGGGGGGGGTCCCTGCTTCATCCTGGGCCTGAAAAACGTTGAAGACCCCTGCCCTAATGGATGGATGTTGGGGGTGATTGTTACGAATACTGGTGAGATTTGACCCTATTGTTGTCGTCCTATTCTCAATACTGGCCCCCTGCTGCACGTCCTTCCATCGCACCAAATGAACTGGCCAGTCCTTACGTTATGGTGGAATGTCTTTCATTTACAGACTCTTTCAGCAAAGGTACTTTTATCCCGGCAGAGGTCATCTCGCCAGGGTTGTTTCCCGGCGGTTAAGGCGTCGTTGAGGTCAAGTGCTCCCTCAGTTCCTTCTCGCCTCCAGCCAATGCCAAGGCTTTGTAATCCTCATAATTTCCCTGTTCGGGGGCCGACCTGCTTTGCTGTCTGGGGGAGATTATGCAGAATAACACCAGGCTTATAACACAAAAGCTTAAACACATGGCTATCACACACCAAGCCATCCCAGCGGGGGATTAAAGACAGGGTTTTGGTCCCTCTGTGAAGTCCCAGCCCGGGTGACGGTGAAAGCAGGTAGACGTCAGTGGCCATACTTGGTCTGCTGGGCTCCTCCTTATTTGGAAGCCACCACGACGCTCAGTTCGTCAAGCTTTCGAAAATTTTCCATTTTTTGTAGAGCGAGAAATGGCGAAAGGGTTGTTTGTTGATTTGAAGTATCAATAAGCCTTCAGACATGGGATATGTTCTTTTGAGGAGCTCTCGTTTATACTTTGTGTCAGACGACCCTTTCCACAAGAGTTGCACGACAAACGCGTCACTCCGTTTTGCCATCTTGTCAAAGGGTCAAGACAAAGTCTAAATGAACTTTTAGCCGTGGTGGCACTGTCAGAATAAGTCAATGCAATGAAAGAATTGCATTGCTGAAGGTACTGCTCCCAGCTAGGATTTCTGGGCACTGTAGTTGTTATGCACCTGTGTGTGTGTGTGTGTGTGTGTGTGGTCAGGCTTTCACGTGCACAGCATAGACACTCAACCAAGACCGTCGTCAGGACAATGACGATGCGATACGATAAGACAACACGGGAAGCTAGAAGGGAGGGGAAAGCACCTCTAGGTATTTTTGTTTCCTTTTTTAAAAAAGGTTTATGATGCTGTTTTATTCTGCTGTAACAAATGAAAAGGGTAGAAGAGATGCTATTGTATATACTGGAATGTATGTAGATTAATGTACCCTTCTTTCTTTTTTTTTACCATTAATGTGTTTGATGGTTCTCCCTTTGGTCAAGGGCTTGTTAGACCCATCAGACACTGGGAATCACGCTTATGAAAACCACTGAGTTTTATTCTGACTTTTTTTTCATTTTACTGTATATGATTTCTCCCCCCCCCCCCCCCCCGTTCTGATCTGACAGTATCACACCACAGTATAAAGCTCTCACCACATATCTAGTGCAGAGATACAAGTTTTTTTGTTGCTGTTTTTTTTAAGTGCTTTTATTGAAAACTCCTATGCTTTCAAACGTGCCACTCGATGTCTGTTAGGACGTTTTAAATTATTTTATGAAGGATAAAATGTCAGAATTAAGGGGTTATTTATATAAAGGTATATATAAATAAATATACATATAATATATACATATATTATATATTAGATATAGCGTGTAGTTTAAGACGATATTATGTTTGTTAGAGGCTTTTTTTTTGCACTAGTCGAATGTTTTTTCTGTTGTGCGACTAACTGTAAACTTTTGGCTCTCTAGTTTGTTGAAGAAAGCACATTATTTTTGCAGTCGCTCATTCGGTCTCCTCGTTTTCTATCTTATCTTTTATTTTCTGTTTTCTATTTTAACTGTAGCTTGTCGGCGGACCGTTCTGTGCGTGTTTTTTTGTATTTATATCGTATTGTTGGAACTTCTAGCAATGAAAAGAAAAAAATGTTGTTATCCAGCTCCTTTAATACTGTTTTATAGTATGTGTACCAATAAAATATCCAGGTGGAAAATGAAGCCTGATCTGTGTGGATTCTTCGTTTCAGTTCTGTGTGTGTGTGTGTGTGTGTGTGTGTGTGTGTGTGTGTGTGTGTGTGTGTGTGTGTGTGTGTGTGTGTGTGTGTGTGTGTGTGTGTGTGTGTGTGTGTGTGTGTGTGTGTGTGTGTGTGTGTGTGTGTGTGTGTGTGCGCGCCCCAATTTTTTTCTATAACTGCACCGATCTACGTAAAACTTTGTATGCTCAATCCCTAGAGGCCAAGGAAAAACTTTTGCCCTGCATCTTTCACATTTGCCTTCTATAGCGCCACCAGGAGGCCGATTTATGTAAAACATTTTTTTTTATATTACTCCTTCAGATTTTATCCAAATTTCAGCAAATTGGTACACATGATCTCTATGGTCATGTAATCAAGACGGATCTGTTTTATTTTTTCATATTCCATCCTGATTGGCTAAGATTGTCATCTAAAGTTTGCAGGAATGGCCCGTCTTGAACAAAAGGCAAATCATGAACGTAGTGTCCGATTAAGGTGAATCTTCGCACGCACATTTGCACTACGTTGAGGAAGAAATGCCACCCTTTTAACATTTCCCTATTATAGCGCCACAAGGAGGCCTACTGTAAGTCTTAAACAAAATATATAAAACGTAACCCTAACCCTCAACAGTGGGATAAAATGGTAACGTCTTATGCAAATGAGCCATGCGGTCGAATGTAAACAAACCGCTAGTGCAGTCTGGATCTGTCATGACCCTCATGGATGAACTTCAACCTGGTGTTTGCACTTTCTCCATTTTTGACCCTACATCTACATAAACGTTCGGATTTCATATAACGTTTTTAACCCTGGTGGTATACTGGACCATACGTAAAATGAAGAATACCTTGTGATGTCAGTGACATTTTATTACAAATGAAAATAAAAATAAGAAACAGTGCAGTAACAATAGGTTTTCGTATAGCAGCAATTTTGCATGAACAATTTAAATATAAATATATTGTCTGTAGGGCGGAAACCTCATTCTGGCCCAAACTGTTACTTTTCAGCATAAACATTCTAAAGCAATGAGGTCTACCTCTTCTTGGACGTTGTATGGACGTCATACAGACTTTTTTGATGGTGTTTTTGCAACGCAGCTGACTTTAATCAAAAACAGCTGATTCAGTAGAAATAGTGCAAAAAACCAAGACTCTCCCCACCAAAATCTCCCTTTTACTTCCCGTATCTGCATAGTCTCGCGTCTCGCGTAGCTTTCTGCGTGAAGTGGGCGGACGCCAACCTGCTTCCGGTCTCCTAAAAAGGCGTCCGCCCACTTCACGCAGATAGCATACAACGTCCAAGAAGAGGTAGACCTCGTTGCTTTAGAATGTTTATGCTGAAAAGTAACAGTTTGGGCCATAATGAGGTTTCCGCCCGACAGACAATATATTTATATTTATATTGTACATGCAAAATTGCTGCTATAAGAAAATCTGTTAAATATGCTTCTGGGGGAATGCTCTTGGCTGGATTTAAACCCATGACCAGCTGGCTCACAGAGACAGCATCTTAACACAGGGAGCCACCATGCTCTCTGTAATTCACTACAGTTTTCCTTTAGATTCAACTGTTCCTCTGGATGTTACTCTTTAAAACATGTGTTGGAGTGAAAAGCTGAGTCAGTTAGTCAGTGGCGTTCCCAGGAATTACATTTAGGGCAGGCGAGATCCCCCCCCCCCCTCAGGGGAAACAAGTTAACAACAACACTACACACACTGACTACAAAACTGAAAAACGTTAATAAAAACTATATGCAAGTATAATCAAGCAATCAATTCTTCAGCGTGGTCTCTTCATGTAGTTACTAAGTTTAGTAATGAATGGCTCAAGCTGCTCTCAGAGCCCCTTTTATGCCAGGTGAGGTGAGTACAGGTGATGGCCCAGACCCCCACCCCTGGCACTCCTGGTACCCCATGAAGACAAAGGCATACATTTGCATCACTATATAGGCGAGGGTCGCTCTGCTGAATGGATACGGTGGTGATTAGCAAATTAGTGAATGCTATATGTGTATATAGTGAATGGACGAGGAGGCGGGCTAATGGTCCGACGGCCACTATTCTGTTTGGATTCTTTTCACTGCTTGTTTTTCAGTCAGTCTTTTACTCCATTTTTTAGGGGAGGCGTGATTTTAGTTCCTGCCTCTACGGTGGGCACGCCACTGATAGCGTCATAATCATTTTTAACCACTTAGCTTTGGCTATTCAAAAATAGCAGATCTACAAGCTCATAGCACGGCACCGCCACCGAGTGCTGCGCTATGAGCTTGTAGATCTGCTATTTTTGAAACATCTTGAAAATGTGTGCACATCTTTGAAATATATATACATTTTTAAAGCAAACATTTTTAACTCAAATCTTTGCTTCTGGGGGTCCCTGGCACAAAACATTTTCAGATGGGGGTCCACGGCCAAATGTATATCAATTTAGGGGTCCTTGGCATGTAAAAGGTTGAAAACCACTGTTCTAAATGGCAGTGGTTCACAAACTCAAGAGTCTTGAGGCTTGGGTCCCGGCTCCCGGGGAGACATCAAATTTCTCTTTTGGGTCTTGAGTCCCAAGACTCAAGACCCAAAAGAGTCTTGAGTCAAGACAGAGGCTCCCACGGAGACATCAAATTTCTCTTTTGGGCCTTGAGTCCCAAGACTCAAGGCCCAAAAGAGAAATTTGATGTCTCCCCCGGAATCATACGAGGAAGTAAAATGTATAATAAGTGAACCCACTCCACTCCATGAATTCAAGGCTTCATGGAGTGTGTAATTGATAGAAAATAAAGTACTTTTTGGGTGAACTATTCTTTTAAGTGTCTTGTTCAGGGACACTTTAACACATTGCTGAGGCCTGGGATCGAACCTGGGATTTATGGCTTGACAGGCAGGATCTCTAACCATTCAGCTATGGCCACATGGGGAATCAGTAAAATGAGGAATAATATAATAAAAGCCTGTCTTGCTAATAAAGCGTCATGTCTCTAATTCTTTACAATGTATTTGATATTACCTTTATATTATTTAATAAATTATGCATTTCATCCTCTATATATTGTCCAGCAACCTTTATGATAAAGGCGAAAAAAGATAGTAGACCCGTAGGAGCCAGACTGCTCAGATGCCAAGGATCCTGTGCTGGGATTCGATCCCGTGAACTTATGGTCTGGAGTCAAGAGCTCTTCCAACAGAGCTAACCAAGCACACTGACCCTTGTACATTGACATTACATGGACGTGATGGGTCATTCCACCAAATTTATTAAAGGCATTTGGCTCATGCACTTTACAAGTGGGCTTATTGTCAGCAACAGCCAAGAACACAGGAGTCTATCCCTATTACAGCACTAGACCCCAGGGAGACAGACACATGCTGATTTGCCATTTCCAGGATTTGATTTCCAGGATTTGAGTCTTGAGTCCCAAGACTCAAGACCCAAAAGAGTCTTGAGTCGAACCAATTACTCCCGCGGAGACATCAAATTTCTCTTTTAGGTCTTGAGTGCCAAGACTCAAGGCCCAAAAGAGAAATTTGATGTCTCCGCGGGAGTAATTGGTTCGACTCAAGACCTAAAAGAGAAATGATGTCTCCCCGGAATCATACGAGGAAGTAAAATGTATAATAAGCAAGAAAGGAAACATGGCCGCAATAAATGGATCCAGGGAGAAAGCGTGGCAAAGTATTGCCGACAAATTAAATGCACAAGTCGTCCAAAAATATATACAATTTATATGCAAGTTCATAAATATATAATTCAGTTAGGCTTAAACTTGAGGAATGTATAGTGAATATTGGAATTATCGCCTACTAATCTACAATGCGAGAGCCTATTATATGCGCCATGCATCCAACCAATATGTCTGAGTCTGTGCTCAGGAATGTGTCAAAAACTAAAAAATCTCCATGAATCCAAGGCTTCATGGAGTGTGTAATTGATTGAAAAAAAGTACTTTTTGGGTGAACTATTCTATTAAGTGTCTTGCTCAGGGACACTTTGACACATTGCTGAGGCCTAGGATCAAACCTGAGATTTATGGCTTGACAGGCAGGATCTCTAACCATTCAGCTATGGCCACATCATCAGCAGTGATTCTAAGGCAGTTGTACTCTGTAACAGTAAAGGGGTTTCAAGGGAAACCAGTAAAATGAGGAATAATATAATAAAAGCCTGTCTTGCTAATAAAGCGTCATGTCTCTCATTTTCTACAATGTATTTGATATTACCTTTATATTATTTAATAAATTATGCATTTCATCCTCTATATATTGTCCAGCCACCTTTATGATGAAAGCGAAAAAAGATAGTAGAGTCCCAAGACTCCACTACATTTTCGGGTTGTTTGGGGTTTCTAGGGGAGGCAAGATCTTAGTTGGGCAGGCGACCGCCTGTCCTGCCTCTACAATGGGTACGCCACTGCAGTTAGTCTTTGAAGGATTGGATTTCAATCTGCTAAATATGCTTCTGGGGGAACCCTCTTAGCTGGATTTGAACCCCGACCTCAGGCTCACATAGACAGTATTATAACTCAGGGAACCACCGAGCACATTGAGTTTCAATCTGCTTCAACTGTTCTTCTGGATGTTACTCTCCAAAACAAACTCCAGAGTGAAGGTCCTTTGCTGGCTTTGAACCTATGACCCCTGGCTCTCATTGACAGTATGGAGGTCCACGGCCAAATACATTAATTTGGGGGTCCTTTGAGAACCACTGTAGCCTACTACACTACACCAAATCACAAAAAATACAGAATACTATTATTATTATTTTTGAGCGGTGCAACCGCTCCTATAAGAGGGTTTAGGACCCATCTGTGGCGAAATTTTTTCTTTCCATCGTGAAAATGTGTCTTTCGCTGTGACGCCATGCTGTGGAAAACACGCCCATAGGCTAAGCTTTGCAGGACGTGCTGTGATTGGCTAGCGAGACACATGATGAAATTAACTTCAAACTTCGCAGACGTGCTGTGATTGGCTAGCGAGACGCATGATGAAATTAATAATAATGTAAACTAGAAAATGTGCTCCTCGGAGCACAAGTCTCCGCCAGCAGACTATAGCAATTATATTATCATAGCAATAACTAATGAGATACAGTAGAGTAAAAGATGTATACTGTAGTTAAATAAAAAGGTGTATGTTAAAGAAATATTTATTTAAAAAAAAATGATTTAAAAATCATATTTTGTCTTCTAATGTTTAAAAATATGTTTAAAAAAATGTTTAAAAAAATGTTTAAAAAAATGTGAGGGGCAATCTGTTCTCAGCACCTTTGCTTGACCAATGTTAGGTGTTCTCAGAGGGACACACACACGCACGGACGGGTGATTTGGACTAGAAGATACTGTTCCAATCAAGACTGATTGATCCTGTCTTACCTCGCTTCAAAAACGTAAACGGCTTTTTGAAGTGACACACCTATTTATAGGATTGTATTTCGTCATGCGTCCCTCTAGCCAATCAGAGAGTATTTAAATACTCTGACCAGTTCCTTTTTTTCCTTTCGATGTTCTCTTCAGACTCTTCTACTTTTTCTTCCAGAGATTGTAGCAATCTTTGCTGTGTCATATTATAAGCATTCATGGCTAGTCTTCGTCTTTTGTCATTTAGCGATTTTTTGTCTCTGATTAATTTCATTCTTTCTTTATGATTCTTAGCTCTGTTTAATTGAAGCAATGCTCTGTTTACATTGAAGCAATCTATCATATGGGAGTCGTCATAATTGACTGGTTTGTTCAAATACTTGTCTGTCTTCTTCATCTTCATTGTCTTGAACAGTTTCAGCAGTTGATTGGTGTGTTTGATCAGCTTTGGCCTTCTGCGCCTTTGTTTGACCAATGTTAGGTGTTCTCAGAGGGACACACACACACACGGACGGGTGATTTGGACTAGAAGATACTGTTCCAATCAAGACTGATTGATCCTGTCTTACCTCGCTTCAAAAATGTAAACGGTTTTTTGAAGTGACACACCTATTTATAGAATTGTATTTCGTCATGCATTCCTCTAGCCAATCAAAGGCATTGGTGTCAACATATTAATACGTATTAAGATTTCGGTCTTGTTGTGGGATCAATTCAACTCTAGTCCTCTTCTGTGTTACTGTTGTAGATGAGTATGCTTTCTTAGCTTTGGCCTTCTGCGCCTTTGCTTGACCAATGTCAGGTGTTCTCAAAGGGACACACACACGCACGGACGGGTGATTTGGACTAGAAGATACTGTTCCAATCAAGACTGATTGATCCTGTCTTACCTCGCTTCAAAAACGTAAACGGCTTTTTGAAGTGACACACCTTTTTATTATAGGATTGTATTTCGTCATGCGTCCCTCTAGCCAATCAGAGACATTGATGTCAACATATTGACACGTATTAAGAGTTCGGCTTTGTTGTGGGATCATTTCAACTCTAGTCCTCTTCTACGTTACAATTGTAGATGAGTATGCTTTCTTAGCTTTGGCCTTCTGCGCCTTTGCTTGACCAATGTTACAGTAGGTGTTCTCAGAGGGAAACACACACGCACAGACGGGTGACTTGGACTTACTGAAGGTACTGTTCCAATCAAGTCTGATTGATCCTGTTTTACCTCACTTCAAAAAGTAGGGGCTTTTTGAAGTGACACACCTATTTATAGAATTTTATTTCGTCACGCGTCCCTCTAGCCAATCAGAGGCATTGGTGTCAACAAATTGACACGTGTCACGTGGAGCTTGCCCAATGTTAGCTTGGCTAACAATGTTTGCTCACACAAAGCGAAAACATATTCTCCACCTTCGGCGGAGACAAAAATGTAAGCACATCACTTCGCAGGACGTGCTGTGATTGGCTACCGAGATGCATGATGAAATTAATAACTCATAAATAGCACCGCTCACTTCACACTGGGTGTGATTTTTAAATCACTAATTGAGCAAATGTCACATTATAATACATCAATAAAAATATGCCATGAATAATTATGCTGTCAGTGCCGTTTATAAAGCCCTGCATTTACTTTTTTCAGCCAGCAGGTGTCATGGCAACAACATGAGACCAAAACGCTTGATAGTCATGTGACTTTTGCCTTTTGTACACAAGTAAAGGGGTATTTGTATTTACATCAACGTGTTTATGTAATTACATCAATATTTAATAATAATAATAATAATAATACCAGCTAATGTACCTGCCTTGTTGACATAATTATTTTAGCCTGCTTTACATTACGTTCATTATGGTAGTTAATAGCCAAATGTTGTCAAATGTTGAAAAGGTGTCATTAAATCAACATTGTATTATGGTTGAATTTAATGATTGAAATGCCAACATTGAATCAATATTGGCGGGGAGACATCAAATTTCTCTTTTGGGTTTTGAGTCAAGACCCAGGCTCCGGGGAGACATCAAATCAAGACCCAAAAGATAAATTTGATGTCTCCCCGGGAGCCTGGGTCTAGACTCTTTTGGGTCTTGAGTCTTGGGACTCAAGAAAGACCCAAAAGAGAAATTTCTCCCTGGGACCCGGGGCCTGTTCCTCAAAAGGTGAATTAAAAAAGCCTGGCCTTAAGCCAAATCCAGGCTTGACAAAGTCGGGTCCGAAAAGCCTCGTTTATTCCGTTCCTCAGACGCCAAGCCAGGCTGAAAAGGAGCAACTTTGTCGAGCTAGGCTATGTCAAGCCAGGTTGACTGCGACGGGATGAGCGGGGGACGGGACGAGACACGCAATAACCCCACATTTGCAAGACCACTTTGGTAGAAATTTGGGTTGTGTAGTTACCTTGCCATCATGATGTAACTCCAAAGGTGGACAAGAAATAAAAAATAATTTCTCCATTGACTAGAAATTGATAATTTAAAATATGCTCCTTATTGACTTAGGCTCCTTTAAACCCGTAACTAATAATGTATATATATATTTAAATATATGTTTATATGTATATATATATATATATATATATATATATATATATATATATATATATATATATATATATATATTTATATATATATATATATATATATATATATATATATATATGTATGTATGTAGGCTATGTATGTTTTCTTATAATATAAAAAAAAAAGGTAATATATTATCAAACATCTAACAACAATATGAACTATAGTGTTAACAGAGTGACAATGACATATCACATGAGTTATTGTGAAAGAATTATGATTCATGGTCACACACTATTTCAGTAATATAATTACATTGATTATATCTTATTGTATTGATTTCATTTTATTTGAATGCAGGGTCATTCAAATGAGTCCATATACAAACACATGTGTTGAATTAACTGTGGAAAAACTTGAAGAACAAAGACACTGGATTAAGTAAGCTTGGCTGTTAGCCTGCTCCTGACCAGGCTAACTTCACTGCTAAATTGCCATGGTAACTAAGGTAGGCTTGCTTCAATTCTCTTTTGAGGAATCGGATAAGGCTAAACTTAGCCAGGGTGAACTGGCTAAACTAATCTTCAAGATAATTCACCTTTTGAGGAACCGACTCAGCTCTAATCCTGGCTAAATTAAGCCAGGATAGGTGGTAAAGCCAGGCTTTAGCTCTAATTCACCTTTTGAGGAACAGGCCCCCGGGACCCAAGCCTCAAGACTCTTGAGCTAAAACGTTTGTGAACCACTGCCATTTAGAACAGTGGTTTTCAACCTTTTTCATGCCAAGGACCCCTATTGATATACATTTGGCTGCGGACCCCCATCAGATTTTTTTTGTGCCAGGGACCCCCAGAAGCAAAGATTTGAGTTAAAAATGTTCGCTTTATTTTTCAAAAATAGCAGATCTACAAGCTCATAGCTGAGTGCCGCACTATGAGCTTGTAGATCTGCTATTTTTGAATAGCCAAAGCTAAGTGGTTTGTGACATCAGTGGTGTACCCACCGTAGAAGCAGGGCAGGCAGCCAACTGCCCAACTAAAATCTCGCCTCCCCTAGAAAATTAAGTAAAAGACTGACTGAAAAACAGGCAGTGAAAAGAAACCACACAGAATAGTGGATGTCGGACCATTAGCCCGCCTCCTCGTCCATTCACGCGGGCAGGCAGCTAATCACCACCGTATCCATTCAGCAGAGCAACCCTCGCCTAGTGATGCAAATGTATGCCTTTGTCTTCATGGGGTACCAGGAGTGCCAGGTGTGGGGGTCTGGGCCATCACCTGTAGGCTACTCACCTGGCATAAAAGGGGCTCAGAGAGCAGCTTGAGCTGCTCTCTGAGCCCCTAAACAACTACAACATGAAGAGACCACCGCTGAAGAATTGATTGATTGATACTTGCATATTGTTTTTATTAACGTTTTTCAGTTTTGTAGTCAGTGTAGTGTTGTTGTTAACAACATTACACTGGGGGGGGGGAGATAATCTCGCCTGCCCTAAATGTAATTCCTGGGAACGCCACTGCTCCACGAGTCTATTCACTGTGTTTAGTCATACCACATTTGCATGAGAATTAGCCTACTCTGCGCAGTGTTAAAATCTACAGTAACAACGGAAGAGGGAAATAAAAGACTGACCAATAATTTTATCTCCTTTGTCCTCTCATGTTTATGTCAAATACCTCGTCGGTTCAGCGTTGAAATGACCTGAAATGCGTGCTCCTGTGTGGTCAAACTGTTGTTGCTCAGACCTTTGGAGTAGTCAGCACCAGTGGTGGAAAAAGTTCTCAAATGTTTTACTTGAACAGTACTGTCAATACGTAATGCAGAAATACTCTGTTACAAGAGAAATGTACTTAAGTAAAAGTACAAAAGTATTGGCATCAAAATGTACTCAAAGTAGGCTACCAAACGTAAACCTTTTTTCTTCTTTTTTTTCCATTTCACAAGTGTTCAAAATGAACAAAAATCTTTTGAAAATAGCAGATCTACAAGCTCAAAATGCATAGCTTCGCTGTGCGTTGTGAGCTTGTAGATCGGCTGGCGATCAAATAGCCAAAGTAGCGATAGTATAGTTAGTGTTAGTAGTTAGATAGTGGTTAATGCATGTTTTGTAATAATAATTTTAAAAAATCTACAAAGTAACTAGCAACTAAAGTTTTCAAATAATTGTAGTGGAGAAAAAAGTACAATATTTGCCTCTGAGGTGGAGTAGAAGTAAAAGTATCCTACTGAAAATTGAAAACAATCCAGTAGATAAAAAATACTCAAATGTGTACTTAAGTTACTTGAGTAGGCTACGTGTACTTAGTTAGTTTCCACCACTGGTTTTCCACCCACGCGTCTCTCCCCTGCACAATGCTCGCAGCTACACAACGCATAATCACATTCAGCTAGAAGCACTAATTAGATTCATATGCCCCAGCCAGACCCACTCATAAACAGGCGTCTCACTCTCTGCCTGGGATCCCGTTATTATGTTTATAAGCTAATCATTTCCATTAGAAAGACTGGACAAAGCGTATAGTAATGAGGTTTGCGTTGTCCTGGCAACTCGGCGGCTTCCACTGACTATAATAAAGCAGCGGTGAAGTAGTACTACGGTGAAGGGTGCCTGTCTGGTGGTGAGCGCTGATGATCTGGGAGAGAGGTTTCACCGAAACCTGCTCCCTTAGAGCCAACAACCCGTCTCCCCCGTATAGGCCTAACTTACTTCACAACCTGTCACACCGACTCACACACACCACGATGTCTAAAGGACAAACGGGTACCGAAGTCCTCCTGGAGGCCATGTCTAAAGACAAAGTCCACCTGGCGAGGTTCATCCTCGACGCGCTGGACGGGACGATCGTGGATTCCAAGATGGAAGGCGCGCAGACGCCGCTCATAACCGCTGTTATTTTACCCGAGCGCCATGATCAGGCTCGGTCCGAGTTCATGGATCTTCTGCTGAAGAGAGGAGCCAGCGTCAACTGTCAAGGTGAAGACGGGCGCACCGCTCTGAGCCACGCGTGCGAACAGGGCTACCTGGAGGCGGTGAAGACCCTCATAAGAAATAACGCGGATCCCGAGATAGTTGACACCTGGGGGAACACCGCTCTGATGTACGCGACGGTAGCCGGGCACTCTCCCGTTGTCGAGTTCTTGGTGAGAGCCTTTAAGAGGCTGGGTCTTCAAATACACAGGCAGAACAAAGTTGGCAATTCGGCGGTTGAATTGGCAAAAGTTCTTGGCCACGCGGAGTGTTTCCTGGCGCTCACGAGTAACTCAAAGAAAGGTCGAGAGCGTGAGGGAGGCGCTGGGGGAATGGGGTGGCCACAAGTTACTGCGGATTGCAGCGTAAAGTTTGACAACCTGGAATGTTTAGAAAAGAGACTCGAGGCTCTCCAGATAAGTCCCCCGTGCGACAAGCCGTCGGCTCAAGAGGGAGCAGGGCAGCCGACACCTGGTCGGAGAAGAAAGTCGTTGATGGACTCGTTGAGGAGTCGCCTCCAGTCGATGGGTTCTATCGAGGAGTTTGAGAGAGAAAACGACTCTCCTTCCTCTCCGCAAGAACTGGTGTTCTCCGGCGGCTTGACCCCTAAGCCCCCTCCGCGGACCGTCAACCGTTCCCCCGTTTGCTGCAAACCCCCTCCTACAGCCGCAGAGGAGAGGTTGTCAAGTACAGACGGTCAACTGCCCCCTCTGAGTCTGGGATGCAACCCCACTGCCTCCGCCCCAAACCCCCTTAGAATCCTGTTGACTCCCATCCTCAACAACACAAGTGGGAATGAGTTGGATAAAGACATGTCACAAAAAATAGCAGGCTTCAAAGTGAGACAATTCAACGAAAGCTACTATCAGAAGAGGTGTAGTTTACCCACAACAAGCATCCTCAGTCCCACTCCTCCAGATCGAGCCCTGATGGCTTCACGCAACTCCAAAACAACTACACGGAGGCGCGCGGCAACATCGCCCGCCAGGGCTGGAACTCGCGCCCCAAAAGGTGCCCCATCATCAACATCACCCACTGCTTTTTCCGTGCTGAGTAACAAGCTTTTACGCCGGTTTACCTTCCCGGAGTGTAAACCACCGGGGAAGGAGCCCGGTGCGTGCAGCATGCACAGCGGGGACGATGCCGCACCGGCTTCGGTGCGCATTCCGCGTTCGGAGACGTTCCCCCAGGACAAGAGGCACCCCCAGCACCCCCAGGACAACAAGAGGCACCCCCAGGTGGGCAGCAAGCCCAGCATCGACAGCATCAGCGCCGTGAAATGCGAGTTTGACTTCCATTTCAGAGCGCCCCCCTCTTCTTAAAGCCTATACAGTGAGCGCGTCACATGCGTAAAAACGCCAATCGGCCACTTGGATAGGTTCGGGTTCGACTTCTGTTTTGAATTGCAAGCACTTTTTAAAAATAGATCTCCTCTCCTTGTATACGTACTAGTAGTTGTGCAATAGTGGCCAGGCAAAGGGGCGGGGCGAGGTGCAATAACTTGTTTGAGGCTTACCGTGTTCACGGTCACATGCTGATACTTCAAATTGTATCATTAGTATAATTTCATCATATTAATGTATATTTATTTCAGTTGCCTTGCCTACCATTTTTCATGTACCTCTTTTTCTACAGTGAATAAAGTATCAAGTCAATGTTTTTGCGGCTCTGTTCTGTTTTATTGTGTGTGTGTGTGTGTGTGTGTGTGTGTGTGTGTGTGTGTGTGTGTGTGTGTGTGTGTGTGTGTGTGTGCGCACGCGCGCCATACTGCACCTACATTTGTGTCCCTGTATGTTTCTCCTTTATGTGGACATAAACAAATTGTTAAAATGTGTGTGCATGTGCGTGTGTGTGTGGTTTGTACTTTGTACAAGGGCTGGCACTGGAAGCAATGTACACGTAAATGTTATTCGTCACCTCTGAAAGTTGACGGTCTGCAGTTTGACGCGGCTATATCTGCCGAATTATAAACATCATGCCACTGAATACCGTGACGTATACACTGAGTGAAGGGGTTCCTTTAACATTGCGGACTCACCTAAAGGTATGTATGTCTACCTACGCACAAGTTCCGTGACGACAGCAGATGTATTTAACTGTTAATATACTAATAATACGACAGCTGTCGAGCTCGACGTGCACACAGTCACACCACACACGCGAATACACACACACACACACACACACACACACACACACACACACACACACACACACACACACACACACACACACACACACACAGTGCGTGTGTGTGTGCTCTGTCCCCACGCATGGGTTCACACGCTCGGCGACGCCACACCGCAATCCACGCACACTCATCATAGCTGCAACCTTGCTCATTCGAAGAGGGTGGGGGGCTGTTTCCCCTCCAGACAACACTATAGCCTCATCTGCTTCTATACACACACAGCGACTATACAGATGGAAGCAACAGCACTGCGGGAATAGTCGGTTCTACTGCGTCCTTTTTGGGGCTGGACTCTCTTTTTGCAGACGGATCACGTCTTCCGATGCTGCTGCTGCTGTCTGATGATGATGCATAGACCGAAGTTATAGGCTAGTCTCGCACAGGCAGCCACTCGGTAAAAAAAAAAAAGAAGCTTCTCTCAACTGCGCTGCTTAATGCGGTGCAAACCGGACGCTATCTCACGTCCACCTGGGGAGATCTGCTGCAATCGCGATGGTCTTAAGCGTGACTTCTGGGCGCTGAGTAGAGGCATCCCTCCTCTTTTCTTCCCCTTTTTCTCCCGCCCCCTCCCCTCCTCCCTCCCTCTCTGTCTGTCTGTCTGTCTGTCTGTCTGTCTGTCTTTCTTTCTTTCTGTTCTCTTTCCTCTCCTCCTCTGGCTGTGGCAGCAGGGCTAACCCGTCAGTAAGCCAGTTTTAGCAGCGCCGGGGAACCCGATCGCATGCAATGGAGCGGCTTGGTTTCAGCACCTCGGAGAGCGCCCGGCTTCTGCTCTGCGTAGTTGGTAAGCTGCAGTGTGTGCGTGTGTGGCTTTGTCAGGTGAAGCGTGTGTGTGTGTGTGTGTGTGTGTGTGTGTGTGTGTGTGTGTGTGTGTGTGTGTGTGTGTGTGTGTGTGTGTGTGTGTGTGTGTGCGCGTGCGTGCGTGCATGTGTGTGCACAACTACTGGTGGATGTGTTTTGTTTGACAATCGGCGTCGTGACTGACTCCTCTCTCTGCAGTGTGTGTGTGTGTGTGTGTGTGTGTGTGTGTGTGTGTGTGTGTGTGTGTGTGTGTGTGTGTGTGTGTGTGTGTGTGTGTGTGTGTGGCCCTCTGTCTGTCTGTCTGTCTGTCTGTCTGTCTGTCTCTGTCTGTCTGTCTGTCTGTCATCCATCTGGTATTTGCGGGCAGGTTCACACACAGTCATTCATGTTATTATCGTCAGAGTTTGTGATTCACCATTTCAGCACTATTTGAAGTATAGACTCATATAGCATTCAGAAGGGGAGGTTGCTCCCTCTGTTGATGCTGCAGATTGTACGGTCTCTCGGGTGCGTTCCAAGTCTCTCACTTTGCCGCGAGGAACGAGAGGTATAGAAGGTGAATCTTTTGAGCACAAGAGAAGAAACTCCCCGCTGAGCCCCATGTGTACTCCTCTGCTTTTAGCTGATTGTGCATATTTGAAAGAAAGAGAGAGCAGTGCCCTGTCCGTAAACCCCCCCCCCCCCCCCCCCCCCGTGGTGCAAAAAGTCACTCAGTCTCCCCTCAACTCTGACAGTGAACAAATGGAACCAAATGGACCCGTTAGGACCATTTGTACACTGTCAGAGTTACAGACTTGAAAGGGTCAATTTAGACCCCCATAACTAAAGGAACCCAGAGAATCCCTGGAATCCACTGTGAGAACCACTGAATTATAGCCACTCAGATTCCCTGCTGATGAACGTATTTTACTGTTTTTTTTCAAAATTTCACGTTCAAACATTTCCGAAAATAGCAGTTCTGCCAGCATCGATTGTGTTTGCGCTAGATCTTGTGGATCTGCTAAACATACATACACATATAACTATGAGTTGTCACCACCAGGGATTCTGGCCCGATGTGTGGTCGTGGCAGAACAAGAGGGAGAGAACCTGTCCGGCCTGTCCAACAACCCGGACAAAGGTATCTTCGCCGTGCGGGAGAACGGCACCACATGCCTGATGGTGGAGTTCGCCGTCAGGTTCCTGGTGCCCTACGATGTTCTTGCACTCAACGGGATAGACGTAAGTCATCGTGTCACCTGGCTACCTGCGCACCCCCCCCCACCCCCCACCCCTTTGTGGGGTTTCAACCCTTTTTCATATCAAGGTCCATTATTATTTATTTGACATTTGAGCCATGGACCACCATTTGATGAGATTTAGACTCTCAGACCCCAGACTTAGAATATTTTGTTATCGTTGGATACGATTTTGTCCACAATTCCATGCTGTGTTTATGTTGGTACCATAGGAGAGATGACAGGCAAACGTTGATCAAAAACAACAATTATTTAATTAAGTAATGCATGTTAATGCATGTTAAGTAATGATGTTTAACAATAATTTAACTCTTGAGAGCTTCTCTCAAGAGTTAAAGATCTATAAGGGTCCATTTGGTTATACCAACTCTCCATCATTTAGCTGCGGACCACCTGGAACCCCCTCAGGGACCACTGGTGGTCCCCGGACCACTGGTTGAGAAACACTGTTCTAAGCCAAAGGACGGACGGTGCGGTATATTATTAGCTTTGGGGCCAAATGTTGGAGATGAGTCTCGCTTGAGGCGACGGTCTGTGCGTCGTGCGTAATGCTGGGTGTGCTAAAGCTGTGGGGAGGGAGGGGGGAATGAGGGGGAATTCCACTCTGTTCAAATTGGGGGTTCTCTTTTTGGAGAAACATGGGATTTTCATGTTTTCACACAAAAATAAATGGTGATTCTTCAACGGCTATACACCGCTGCGGTATAGCCTACAACGGTGGTTCTCAACCTTTTCAGGCCGCGACCCCCAAACATAATCATATTTACCCCCCACCCCCACCCCCCCAGCCTGATAAGCACTTGAAATGTATGTAGGCGTTGAGGCGTTACATTTTGCTTGACTCGGTTCCACAGATAAATAATGTGAAAATAGCAGATCTACAAGGAGGCGTTGTGAGCTTGTAGATTGGCCATTTTCACAATTTTTGCCTCTTTCTTTTACTATTTGACAGTTTGGCCAACATTTGTCAAGTTTGTATATAATATAGTTTGTTGATTACTTTTGATGCAGTAATGGTCTTTTAATTTTCTTTGTTTTTGAGGTATTAAAAAGGTCCTTAAATTGTCACTTCACTGTCATCTGGAGACCCCCCCCCCCCCCCCCCCCTCAATAGTAATTTCTCAACATGTTCTTCAAGTTAGCTCTATTTATGCCTATAGGTTCCCCTGTGATTATACGAGCGATTATAGGGGCGGCCATAGCTGAGTGGTTAGTGAGCCCGCCTAGGGAACCAGCTGGCCCTGGTTGCCCCAGGTTCGATTCCAGGCTATCCCAGCATATGTGCCGATGATATGAAATTTGTCCCTGAGCAAGACTCTTAACCCAAATTAACCCTCATTGGAAACAAGACCACAAGGACTTTCATGAACGACCTGTTAAAAGGAATTATCCTTATCCTTAGCCAAAGAACCACTGTAGCACTTTTGTTTAGCGTGCTTGCTTGGACGGCAGGTTATGGTTATGGGACGTGCGTAAAATGTTATTAAATGTTCCAGAAAGCCCTCCGCCAGTAGGGTTTGTGGTGTTTATGGACGCGTTCTGCTGTCCACTATAGGTTCATGTCCAACATCGTGTCTTTTCAGTTAATCACCGAGACGGCGGTGGTGGCTGTGCCCCGCGGGGCCGAGATAGAGGGGCAGTGTGGGACCACGGAGGCTGAGATACACATCTCCTGGAAGAACAACGCGTACACACTCCGCATCTACTTCTCTAAGGTGATGATGGTTCACTTGATTTATCATCCGTCTTCTCTTTCTGCTGCAAACATTGTTTTCGATGAATTGAATACACAGACCCCAATGGAAACAAGCCATATAGTGCTTTCTTGGGTTCAATCCTTTTGTATAACTGTAGCCTACTTTATGTACTTTTTGTTTTTGTTTTACTGTTAATAAAGTATTCAATCAATCAATCAATCAATATTAACTTGTAGATCAGGTGTTTTTTGTTCAGTGACAGTGACAGACGATGGTTTTCCCTGTTAACGAAAGCTCAATGCGTGTTGTTGCAGGAGTTCCGTGATAAGGGATATGTGTGGAAGGCCAGTAAAGTGCAGTTCGTTTACGACACATCGGAGATTTCGCATTTCAACAGCGCATACAACCGTGAGTCTCCAGTTCCACCACAACTGCTGACCAGCAGCACGTTTTGCGCAGCTTCGGTTGTCTCCAAATCTATCAGTCACCTCACCTGTCATCATCATCAATCATCATCATCATCATCGTCGTCATCATCATCATCATCATCATCATCATCATCATCATTCATCATCATCATCATCATCATCATCATGTCCCATTTGCGTTCAGTGGGAACGGGAGAGATATTTTTTGTTCAGCATTTATAGCCCTAATAGTTAATTTAGCTGTTAGGTCATTATTATTTGTATTATGTCAGATGTTTTTGGCTTCTATTTCTATTTTTTATTTAGGGATTTATTTTTTTCCCCAGGGAATTTCTAAACAGAATTAACCTTATG
Source organism: Gymnoscopelus braueri (assembly GCF_963280865.1). Lineage (NCBI taxonomy): Eukaryota > Metazoa > Chordata > Actinopteri > Myctophiformes > Myctophidae > Gymnoscopelus > Gymnoscopelus braueri. The sequence continues at coordinate 36,460,983 of NC_137616.1, read as the reverse complement.
TCCATCCTAATATTATGTTTTAGCCTACACATCACAGTAATAGCTGGGAGAATAAATCCGTCCAAAACGCATGAGAACCAATACCTTTTCCCCCCACTTTTTTAATAAATTATTTAATTAAATTAAGATGGCCTATGATGTATTGCAAATTTCAAAATATTTGAACAAATAGAAAGTTCGTTAACCACTTTCAACCTGGTGTCTCTATTTTAGGCATGTCTGTATTGACGAAGATTTACAAACATAAAAAAATATTTTATCATTGATAATCATACCTTTCTAAAAAAATCTCTCTCTGTCTCTCTCTCTCTTTAAGATTGCCATGTCATAGCCCACAGTCAGTGGTGGTGGTAAAAGTCCAGAATTCAAAATTTACTTGAGTAAAAGTACAAAAGTATTGGAATCAAAATGTACTTAAAGTACCAAAAGTAAAAGTACTCATTGTGTAAAATGTCCCATTTCACAAGCTCAAAATGTATAGCCGATCTACAAGCTCACAATGGTCCCATTGCGACGCATTGTGAGCTTGTAGATTTTCAAATTCGCCGAAATAAATATATAGGGCTGAAGTTGTTAGTGTTTTTTAATAATAATACAAATCTACAAAGTAACTATAACTAAAGTTTTCATATAACTGTAGTGGAGTAAAAGTACAATATTTGCCTCTGAGATGTGGAGTAGAAGAAGTAAAAGTATTGGAAATTGTAAATACTGAAGAAAGTAAAAATACCTCAAAATTGTATAAGGTAGCCTACAGTACCTGAGTAAATGTACTTAGTTACACCACTGCCTACACTACAGTGGCTGTAGTATATCCTTCTTCTTATTATGAATGAATCCAGTAGGCTATAATGTATGTCTGTCTGTCCACAGCGGGGAGGCACACGGCCAGTTCCCGTCGCCTGTCCGCCCTGGTGACGCCGGAGGGCCGCTCGTTCATGTGCTCGGCCCAGCAGACCTTCACCCTCATCTCCACGGACCACCAGAAGGGCGTCACCATGCACATGTACGACATGCAGGCCCAGCCCTTCGACATGACGTCCGACTTCGTCTTCAGCGAACGTAAGAATCGCTCAGTTACATTCACAACCTGAACCTTCTCTGATGGCCTTTAAACTGACAGTAGCCTTTAGGCCTAAACTCCAGTAGGCCTCTATACTCCAGTTTTTACTTTAAATTGTGGCAGACTACTTTTAATTATATATATATATATATATATATATATATATATATATATATATATATATATATATATATATATATATATATATATATATATATATATATATATATTTATTTATTTTTCAAAGAATGTGTGGTGGTATAACTGAGGGCATCTCACCCACTTCTCCTTTCACACAAAAAAAAAACGTAAAAGAGAATGCCTAGTTATGATGATAGGCTATGCATTGTAAAAAAATATATGCTGTAGCTAGTAGGAATGACTGGAGCGAGTCTCCCTCTAACACACACGCGCACACACACACACACACACACACACACACACACACACACACACACACACACACACACACACACACACACACACACACACACACACACACACACACACACACACACACACACACACACACACACACACACACACACACACACACCCCCACCCCTCTCTGGGGGGCTACTGCAGTGTGAGGGCCAGGGCTGCAGAGAGAGAGAGGGAGGGAGAGAGAGAGAGAGAGACTGAGAGAGAGAGAGAGAGAGAGAGAGAGAGAGAGAGAGAGAGAGAGAGAGAGAGAGAGAGAGAGAGAGAGAGAGAGAGAAAGGGAGAGGTCATTAGGACTTTATGGGTGCAGTTCTCTCCTTGCCCTCAATGCAGTTTTTATAGACATACTTTAAGCTACGTGACTGGCTGTCCTCTGGAGCCAATCACCTTGGGAGGAGCTGTAAACTGGGCTGTGATACTGTACTGTACGCTCCGCTATCAACTGCAAGAGCTGTTCATTTAACCCTGAGGGTGTAATATGGGCCCACATGGAGCAGGATTTAGTAGTGTGTATAGCTCCCCACTGCTGCACCATAACATCCCTAGTGTTCATTTTAAACTAGTGTTAAACCACTTAAGAAATAGCTGTTTCTCAAGATATTTGATGCCCAGCATGTCCAAAATAGGGATGCCAGGCAGCGTTGCCAGATTTTGTGAGAGAAACAAGCAACCAGGTCTATGAAAACAATCCCAAAAGAAGTGAATACATATTCTTTTGGGGGTCCTTGACATGAAAATGTTTGACAACCACATGGTTTAAACAACATTATAGGAAGCAAGACCAAATAAGCAACTACATTTTAGAAACAAGCCCAAAAAACTGCAACCCACAACTACCAATATTTACGAGCAACTTTACAGAAAAACAAACCCAACGTTGCTTATAATAAGCAGACCTGGCAACACTGATGCCAGGTTGAAAGTGGGCAAATGAACACTGAGGATTTTACTGTGTGACCATTACTATACCCCACAGAAGGACATTCCCCCATGCAGCATCAACATGCATACTGTAGCGTAGGGACACCTTCCCATTGTACAATCACACATGTATGTGTGCAAAGGTCAGGTTCATGTGAATATCACACATATATAATAATAGGTGTGTATTAGACAAGGAACAGCACATGGATGGATGAGTGAGTGAGTGAGTGAGTGAGTGAGTGAGTGAGTGAGTGAGTGAGTGAGTGAGTGAGTGTGTGTGTGTGTGTGTGTGTGTGTGTGTGTGTGTGTGTGTGTGTGTGTGTGTGTGTGTGCGTGCGTGTGCGTGCATGTGCATGTGTGAGAGTGAGAGGGAAGCAGCATGTGTGTGAATGCTCTGCTGGCTGACTAAGCTCATTAGACAGATGAAGACATCAGCAACGGTTGGTTTCGCACAAAAAGTTGCATGCTGCATTCATGCCAGTGTGCACAGCGCGCACGCACACACACACACACACACACACACACACACACACACACACACACACACACACACACACACACACACACACACACACACACACACACACACACACACACACACACACACACACACACACACACACACACACACACACACACACACACACACACACAGAGAGAGAAAGACAGAGAGAGAGAGAGGGAGGAGAGATGCAAACATACACATGGTTATCCCCTCTGTAACCTGTGAGTCTCTGTGTATGTGTGTGTGTGCGTGCATGCATGTGTGTGTGCGGCATGTGTGTTCCTTCTTGCAGCCTACAAGTGCATCACAGACCAGAGGGAGCGTCTGGAGGAGACTCTTCCCATCGTGCTGGGCTTCATCCTGGCATTGATCGTGGTCATCACGCTCGTTGTGTACCACTTCCACCTCAAGCTGACGGCCACCCAGCAGCCCCAGCTACCCAGAGACCGCTCCATGTACAAGAACATGTAGTCTGAGCCTCGCCACGGTGAGCTCCAGGGGGCGCCATTTTGGGGGTTAGAGGGGATGGCGATTGCCGCCCCCCCTAGCTTTAATTTAAGCACTTAAACCCTGTATGGTTGAGCGGAGTCCCTCAGGGATCTATGCTAGTGTATTTGTATGTTATTGTCGGGAAAGCTTTCGCTAGAAATAGCCGATCGACATGCTCACAACGCGTTGCGAAAGCTTTCCCCACAATACAGATGCTGGGGTTTAAGTGGTTAACCTCAACATTCAGGTCTTTTATTCATATTTTCTCTGATTTATTATCATTATTTTTTGCCGATTAATCAGATTTAACAATTTTTTTCTGCAACCATTCATTCATTAATCACTTTAAAACTGGCCTCCCTATTTCATTACAGGTGAATTGTTTTTAGAAAATGTTATTTTTCTTATTTTTTTATTTCAAAAATAGCAGATCGACACGCTCACAACGCATCGCAACGTGATTAGTTTTGAGCTTGTAGATCAAAAAAAGAAAGAATCAGACTTAAATGGTCACTTTCTTGCCACCCTCTACTTTTTCATAAAATGACGCCCCTAGTGAGCTCTCCCCATCCACTGACTCACAACGTTTCTGACTCCACTTCCCGCAGATAACAACCCATCGTCTCCCGTTAAGGCTAGAGAGCACGGATTCGGTGGAGTTTGGAATTTTCGGATAATCGAATAGTCGTGCCAGTCTCCACATTCCATTTTCATATCAGAGTCGGAAAAAAATTATATACATAAAATGTATTTATTTATTTATTTTGTATGAATGAGTGCGTACGTGTGTGTGTGTGGCCTACAGTAACTTGAACTTTTGAGTTGCATAGGCTATAGGCTCAAGCGTTGAATGACGAGCGTTTGAACAAAAGTATAAACAAAACAAGTTTCTCAATTCATCAATTTGAAGTATGGTGCAGTAGCCTATATATTTTTTTCTTTTGACTGATAAGTGGAAAAAAAAATACATTGCTGTGCTTGTGCTCTCATTTTCAGTTTATCTCTGTCTGAGAACAGAGCCTGCTCATCAGAGATTCCATAGGCCTGTTTGGTCATATATTGTTTATTTACCCCAAGAGCCTCCTTTTATTTTTCTCCCTTGAATGCAATCATAGTGTTGACTGTGGAAAGTCTTGTGGTGTGTGCAGGTGTTATATGGCATTCCAAATCATAAAAAGTTGCAATATGTGTTTTTGCTTTATCACCAGTCTTCTTCCGGACCCCAAGTTATGGAACATGTAAAAAGAAAAGAAAGCAATGCACTTATGGAAATAAAACACCCGTCAGAATGTTCTTTAAAGACACACAAATGCAAATGCGGACGTTTCTTTCTCGTCCGAACGTTAGAAGTGTATATGTGAAAGTAAGAAGAGATTATTTGAAAAGGATGTATATGTATAATATTTTCAGAAACAACATCTATGCATACACCACTGCTGATGCAAACCTGTGTGGTATTCTGTTCATTGGAATAAATTTCACTGGAGTCACCACTGCAGCACAACCCCGTCTCATTATTTCACCTTCATTGCCGTGAAAGCGCACAACGGCGTCAGGTTCTTGTCAGCAAGACAACACCGTCGTACTACGGAGTATAAATTAGGCAGGAGGGGTTGACCGAGGCGCGCCTGTGATCGATGCACCTGTCGGGGACGACGCAGCGCCAGGCGAGGCGCAGATGAAGTATTGATCTTGTCGTTTTACTCTGGGCCGCGAAAGGAAACACGATATGAGTCTAATTGAAAATAAATAGAGCATTGCCTGTCACCCGGCACCTATTTGTTTTAGCACCATAGACATCATGCATCATATCGTGTTGACACATGAAGTCAACAGGAAGTTAAGTTTGTTCAGTCTCCTCACTTACAGTATTAACTGAACAGGCAAGTAAGTAAGTGTGTGTGTGTGTGTGTGTGTGTCTGTGTGTCTCTGTGTGTGTGTGTGTGTGTGTGTGTGTGTGTGTGTGTGTGTGTGTGTGTGTGTGTGTGTGTGTGTGTGTGTGTGTGTGTGCGCGCGCACTTGCGTGTGTACAATAAATATACCAAGTGCTAGTTTCAGAATTCAACCTCTTTGCAAACTTAATTCTCTGCTCATTCATAGTAAGATTTATTTGTAGTTTTGAAAGCTAACATAAAAAAGAACAACTCAAAACCACTAGAACAGGAGACACATGTTAAGGGTCCAAAGGTGCATTGGTGCAACGGTGCTCGATTCATTAGATCAGTTGCCTCAACTCAGCGATATATTTTTGGCCGCTGCCGGTCTGTGGTGCTGTGCCGGGCTCTCTCCAGCCAATCACTGGTGTCCCTCAGTTTTGCTTGGCAACCATCTTTGTTTAGCCCCTTGTGTGGAGAGAAGGACAGAGCAATGAAAATACGTTTTTGTATATAATTTGTATATAATTGTCAAATGACACTGACATGATACTGATACCTTGTCACAGCCCTGTCACAGGGATATCCGGCCCACACAGTCCTGTCACAGGGATGTTTATTTATACAGATCTCCATTAACTGATGCCTTAACGTCAGCTAGTCTTCCTGGAGTCCAAGACATTCATATACGTTGACAACAATAGAAAATAATAAAATGTTTGTATCACACTAAAATGACTAAACAAATCATCTTCCAAAAGTCAAGTATCACATAAAAAGAGATACCAACAGGGATACAACAGATTTAAAATCTAAAAGTAGCACTATCAATCTGCTATGTAAGCAAGATGTTTCCTATTAAAACAGGCGATTTCTTTGGTGTTACAAATATCACTTGGAAGACTATTCCATAGTTCAATTGACCTATAAAATACAGCTCTCTTCATGGAATTGGACTTAGGAAGAGCTAAAGTTATCAGTCCACTTCTCACCTCATGAGTGGAATATCTATGAATGTCAGGCTTACTTCAGCAGTTTTGAACCCTAAACCTTCTGCTTCTAAAAAAAAATAGAAAAATGGAAGGCACCCGTGAGAAAGAAATACTCAACCGTTAAGAAAAACCTATAAGAGAAATAATGTATACTTAAGTATTTGGTTCTCACACATATCTTCCATAACTTTGTGGTATGACAGGGGGTTATCAACCGAAGGTTTAGGATTCAAAACGGCTAAGGAACATTTTCGCAGAAAACCTGAAGCTTCAGAGTTGGAAAGTAACATTTCGCACTTCATCTAAACTCTAAAAGGTCAACTAAAATGTAAAGCCTAGGCCTAATGATTAAAAACAGATGATAGGACTTACCTTTGGTCTACCCATGGTGTTAGCAGGAGACTTGATGTTATTTCCTCTGTCATGTGACTCACGTTTCTCCACCAGGCAAAATGAGTTTCGGGAACAGGTTTGCACCCACGTTGCGGGGCACAACTTCAGTATATAACTACGGTAGAAAGAGGTGGTATGCGGTATGCTAGGGGTATATACCTCAGCCAGGCTGGGTCGCCTACCCAGGGCCGTGTAAGTCGTGTGTTGCGGCTGTACAGGACCAGAGGAAGCTGCAGGGGGGAATAGCTTTTAATTTAATTTTGGAAGCCAACCTGTGGGCCCTGGACCACCAGCTGGGAATGACTGCAGTAGATCTCACCAGTGCCTTTCTGCAGAAACATGAGCCTAGTTCAGACCAAAGATTTGGGACGGGACAAAACGGCTTTAACCCATTAAGACCTGGAACGCATCTGTGTCACTTTTTGATTTGAGCTAAAAAGCATTATTTTACACTTTGGCTATAAAAAAATAGCAGATATACAAGCTCATAGCGCGGTACCGAGTGCCACGCTATGAGCTTGTAGATCTGCTATTTTTGAAAAATCCTGAAAATGTGTGCAAATCTTTGAATGTATATATCTTTAAAGCTAACATTTTTTAACTCAATCTATGCTTCTGGGGGTCCCTGGAACAAAATATTTTGAGATGGGGGTCCGCGGCCAAATCCATATAATTTTGGGGGTCCTTGACATGAAAAAGTTTGAGAACCACTGATATAGCAACATACGCTTTTCAGAAAACTGTTAGGATTTAAAAGACATCTGTAGAATCGGCCTCAGGTCTTAATGGGGTAAGAATGATTTATACTTTGCCATACGACAATGCTGCGCAGAAAATAGCTCAACTGCTATTTTCTGCGTACGCCGGAGCATACTTTAAGCATTAGAGAACGTTGTGGAGTAAAAAAATGGCGGCGTCTGGAATCACCCCTATAGTGTGAATGTTGGCCCCCCTGTCGTTGTGTTTATTGTCGTTTTTATTTACTGGCCCCCAAGGTAGAGGCATCATCCTCAGAGAAAGACTCCCCATTCTTTGGCTCGGGCCAAATCAATAGTCCATTATGGAGCCTCTGAGGAAACAAAAGGCTCAGAGGAACAACAGAGATAACCTCATATATCTGTCGCTGTCAGCTGGAAACCTTGTATGTCCAAAACTGTTACTTTTCAGGAAATGGAGAAAAATAATAACCTGTGTTCTAATGGATCCAATTTAGTTATTTAGTCACAAAGCTCATTGTTAATACTTTTCACTGGTTCAATATTTATAAAAAACACAGCATGTAGCCACATTCACTTAACCCACTAAGACCGGGAACACATCTGTGTCATTTTTAGATTGCTTTGGCTATTCAAAAATAGCAGATATACAAGCTCCCTATGAGCTTGTAGATCTGCTATTTTAAAAAAATCGTGAAAATGAGTTTTTTGAAGAAAAAAAAATGTTGCTATAATCAGTGGTTCTCAATTTCTTTTCATGTCAAGGACCCCCAAAATGATATGCATTTGGCCGTGGACCCCCAACGCAAAATGTGTTGTTCCAGGGACACCCCAGAAGCAAAGATTTGAGTTAAAAATGTTCACTTTAAAAAATATATATATATTTATATATTCAAAGATTTGCACGATTTTTCAAGATTTTTCAAAAATAGCAGATCTACAAGAGCTTGCAGATCTGCTATTTTTGAATAGCCAAAGTATAAAATAATGGTTAAAGTGGTCACACGGAAGCGTTCCCGGTCTTAATGGGTTAAAAGACAAATCAAAAACAGCTCTGAACTTGTAGAGCGACTATTTTTGCTACTTTTGTGTGACACTTGATGAATGCCTACGGAGTACCGTAGGTATTCAGTTATGAAAAAAAACATAAAAGGTTGAAATACGGAGATACAAGGTTTCTGCCTGACAGCAATGATATGGCGTCAACTCCACCCCATACACAGCTTTCTCTTCAACGGTGGAGTTCGTACGGATCCCAGTTAGCGTTGGGAATCGGTACATTCTTAAGCATATGCAGTTAATAAAACAATGAAATAAAACAAAATGAACTGCTGATGGTAGAACATCTGTTAGACACGAGGTTAAGCGAAAGAGAAGAGGGTGAGCAAGAGAGAGAGAGTGACAAAAGGTGATGAAGGAAAAATCCATGCAACACATCTCACATGTTTTTATGGGTGTTCTTTTTTGTTTTTTTTAATTGAAACCAGCTTCACTGAAAACAAACATGCAGTATCACTGATTCACTGTACAAGCCACAGATTACTCATTCAATAGTATTACTCATTCAAGTCCTGACGCTTTGTGGAGAATAAGCCAACAGGACGCACGCACGCACACGCACACGCACACGCACACGCACACACACACCTCCAGATGCTCACTCTACTCCTTTTCCTAATTCAGTTTCTCTGTGTCACACACAGACAGACACACACACACACACACCACACACACTCCATACAGACAGCACAAACCGTCCTCTCACTCACTCACACACACACACACACACACACACACACACACACACACACACACACACACACATCACAGTGAACGATGGTTCAAAAAACAATGCAGGGGAAAAGAGGATTATGCTGTTTCTCCTGGTCCAAACAGAAGACATGAGGGTGGCAGTACAGAAAGTGTGTGTGTGTGTGTGTGTGTGTGTGTGTGTGTGTGTGTGTGTGTGTGGGAGGGGGGGGGGGGGGGGGTTATAAAGAGTGAGATGATGACAGCGAAGATGCAAGTAGAAAACGAGACGTTGCAGATGGGCGCCCCCCATAGGGCTAACAGGGAATAGCGTGAGAGACACGCCCCAGGCTCTGGTGTAGAATAAATAATTGATGCTTTTTCTTTCTTGGTCAAACCCACTCAAACTGTGCTACATTTAATGGTGTGGTGTACTTACATCGTCATAAATACAGGCCATCTTTTGTTTGCTTTTAATGATAAATAAAACTGGGGTATTGCTCCAATGATATAACAACTCATATCATGGTCTGGTGATACGCATCGTAAGTGTAAAAGGAAACCAAAACCCCAAAACAAGGCCACACTACAAAAAAAATAAAAAGAAACTTCACCCCCCCCCCCAAAATAAATAAATAAATACTTTAAAACAGTGTACAAAATTCTGACATTACCCTTTTTTCCAACATTTAATGGAAGTTCTCTCTACAAATGTTAAGATAATAAATATAGTCAGTATTTGTCTTTTTTCTTCCTTTTGTAACAGTTAGGATTAGATTGGTTTATTTGGGATTTCTCTTAAATCTTTAAAGCAAAAGAGGAAAAGAAAAGAAAAGAGAAAAAAAAAGGATTATAAACAGTAGGAAAGATCTCTGCAGAAAGTTCTATTGTAATACTGCTGATATCACAATGGTTACGACACGATAAAATACTGCAAATTATCAAAACTGTACAGGAAAACTTGCATGTTTTCTCTAAAATACTTTTTTTTTTCTTCCAACGGTTAAGTGTGTGAGAAGAGAGAGGAGTGAAGTGTTTTTTTTTTAAAGAGAACCCTGTTCCTCTTCGGCGTCGAGCCGATCAAACGACTACCGACCTACGGCCGAGCCGAGTCATTTCATTGCCAGTCAATCCCGCTCCTCTGATCGCCCTCTCCTGATTGTTCTGCCTTCTTCGACTGCTCTCGTCCGGTCCTAAAGCAAATACCCCCCCCCCCCACAGGGCGGGCAGTCTCAGCGCCGCTGCAAAGCTCCGTTTAATGGCTACTCCCGACCCCCACGGTGGGAGTCGAGACTCACAGTCAAGGAAGAGAAGAAGGCTTTGCAGTGGGATGTGTGTGTGTGGAGGGAGAGAGAGGAGGGGGGTCTAATCCAGTTCTACTGGATCTCTCTACCTTTGCCCCCTATAAGCACAGTACATAAGTCTTCCTTTTCCAGTTCACGCGTTCAAAATAGATAAAGATGTCATATTCGTTTTTTCTTCTTCTTCTTTTCTCTGTGTTGAAGTTCGTTGAAGTTTCATTCTTAAGATATTCCTCGAGCTAATCTACGTCACGGTTACAGGTGTGAGTGGTCTCTTTATTTATTCAGTGAGTTTTTCTTTTTCTTCTCTTTTTTGGTGGCGCGCCACTTGCTCGCTTGCTCGGTGGTTCGGTTTGGGAATCACCGGCATCATGGTAGTAGAAGTAGTAGTAGTAGTAGTAGTAGGAGTAGTAGTAGTAGTAGTAGTAGTAGTGGTGGTGGTGGTGTTGGTGGTGGTCGGGTGGTCAGTTCAGGGAGGTTTTTGTGGGGTGGTCTCGCCAGGTATAGGGCCGGGTCAGCGGTGACGATAGTGTCTCATGAGGGGGACAATGCAGGATGGGGGTCCGGCCATCTTGAGGAAGGGGTGCTGCAGGAGTTCCTGGGCTGTGGCTCTCTGGGAGGGCTCCCTCACCAGCATCATGTCCAGGAAGGCCCGTAGGATCGATGACACCTGGGGGGGAGGGGGGGGGGCACACTCAGTTCACCTCAGTCGCATGTATACATTTGTTTTACAGTGGAACTCGGCTGTGCATCTTTGTAGTTGTAGTGTTGTGTTTTCTGTTAAAGGCATTGTGCTCTGGGAAATGCTATATTGTGCTATAGTCTCACATAGCCAGATGATCTGAGATCTCAGCCTACAAATATGTTCAATCTAAATTCATGATACTGACATGACCATGACATGACCATGACCATGATACTGACCATGATACTGACATGATACTGACCATGATACTGACATGATACTGACATGATACTGACATGATACTGACATGATACTGACCATGATACTGACCATGATACTGACATGATACTGACCATGATACTGACCATGATACTGACATGATACTGACCATGATACTGACCATGATACTGACATGATACTGACCATGATACTGACATGATACTGACATGATACGGACCATGAAACTGACATGATACTGACCATGATACTGACATGATACTGACCATGAAACTGACATGAAACTGACATGAAACTGACATGATACTGACATGATACTGACCATGAAACTGACATGATACTGACCATGAAACTGACATGAAACTGACATGATACTGACCATGAAACTGACCATGATACTGACCATGATACTGACATGATACTGTCCATGATACTGACATGATACTGACCATGATACGGACATGATACTGTCCATGAAACTGACATGATACTGTCCATGATACTGACATGATACTGACCATGATACTGACATGATACTGACCATGATACTGACCATGATACTGACCATGATACTGACCATGAAACTGACATGATACTGACCATGATACTGACATGATACTGACCATGATACTGACCATGAAACTGACATGATACTGACCATGAAACTGACATGATACTGACATGAAACTGACATGATACTGACATGATACTGACATGATACTGACATGATACTGACCATGATACTGACCATGAAACTGACATGATACTGACCATGAAACTGACCATGATACTGACCATGATACTGACATGATACTGTCCATGATACTGACATGATACTGACCATGATACTGACATGATACTGTCCATGAAACTGACATGATACTGACCATGATACTGACATGATACTGACCATGATACTGACCATGATACTGACCATGATACTGACATGATACTGACCATGATACTGACCATGATACTGACATGATACTGACCATGAAACTGACATGATACTGACCATGATACTGACATGATACTGACCATGATACTGACCATGAAACTGACATGATACTGACCATGAAACTGACATGATACTGACATGAAACTGACATGATACTGACATGATACTGACATGATACTGACATGATACTGACATGATACTGACCATGAAACTGACATGATACTGACCATGAAACTGACCATGATACTGACCATGATACTGACATGATACTGTCCATGATACTGACATGATACTGACCATGATACTGACATGATACTGTCCATGAAACTGACATGATACTGACCATGATACTGACATGATACTGACCATGATACTGACCATGATACTGACATGATACTGACCATGATACTGACATGATACTGACCATGATACTGACCATGATACTGACATGATACTGACCATGATACTGACATGATACTGACCATGATACTGACATGAAACTGACCATGAAACTGACATGAAACTGACATGATACTGACATGAAACTGACATGATACTGACATGAAACTGACATGAAACTGACATGATACTGACCATGAAACTGACATGATACTGACCATGAAACTGACATGATACTGTCCATGATACTGACCATGATACTGACCATGATACTGACATGATACTGTCCATGATACGGACATGATACTGTCCATGAAACTGACATGATACTGACCATGATACTGACATGATACTGACCATGATACTGACCATGATACTGACATGATACTGACCATGATACTGACCATGATACTGACCATGATACTGACCATGATACTGACCATGAAACTGACATGATACTGACCATGAAACTGACATGATACTGACCATGATACTGACCATGATACTGACCATGATACTGACATGATACTGACCATGATACTGACATGATACTGACCATGATACTGACATGATAATGACCATGATACTGACCATGATACTGACCATGATACTGACATGATACTGACCATGATACTGACATGATACTGACCATGATACTGACATGATACTGACCATGATACTGACATGATAATGACCATGATACTGACATGATACTGACATGATACTGACCATGATACTGACATGATACTGACCATGATACTGACATGATACTGACCATGATACTGACATGATACTGACATGATACTGACCATGATACTGACATGATACTGACATGATACTGTAATGATACTGACATCATACTGGGACGTACAGTATCACGAGGGCCTATCCCTCCCAGCTCCACTCCCTGCTAAAAAGGCACCCAGGCCAGCCTGCAGTAGGAGTTGAGCTGGTGCAGTGACTCCATTGAGGGAGAGTTGTGTGCTACCTTGTGGGATTCTTTTAGCCTCGGGGGAAGGTTGTCTCGTATTCTCCTCATGGCCTGTAGAGGGGGTTCATTGAAGTACGGGGGCTCCCCGTCCACCATCTCTATTACCATGATGCCTAAAGACCAGATATCCACCTGAACACACACACACGCACGCACACGCACACGTACACACACGCGCACACACACACACACACACACACACAAACCATTCAGTTATTCAATACAGGAATGCGTTAGGATCACACAGCATAGGGCAGCCCATACTCAACTTCGTACGTGTAGGCACGTACTGTGTGTGTGTGTGTGTGTGTGTGTGTGTGTGTGTGTGTGTGTGTGCGCGCGCGCACACATATGTGTGCCCCTCACCTCCGTGCCATAGGGTAGTCTGGAGATGACCTCTGGTGCCATCCAGTAGGGCGTGCCCACCAGAGACTTCCTCTTGGGCACCTCTTTGGACACTTGGGCACAGAAGCCAAAGTCGGACAGTTTGATCTGCACAGAGAGCACACACACACACACACACACACACACACACACACATATCATGTTCCTCTTGCCTTTCCTTCTTAACATGTTATACCATTCTTGTAGGGATTAGAGACTGGAAGGTTGCTGGTTCTAATCCCCAGCTCTTATGGGTAGGGAACTGATATTGGCCATATAGATATTTTGTTAAGTACGAAACCACAGATGCAACATATCGTCTCTGTCAGGTGTAAATCTCATACTGCTACTTTTGATGCTTTTGTGTGACGCTGTAGTGTGATCAAGTAGGACATTCATTTAAGAAAAAACACAAACAGTTAAAATATGGAGTTAAGAGGTTTCTGCCCGACAGCAACGATATACTATGAAATCACAACAACATACAAAAAAAAACATGCTATGTTGTACAAAAAGACATGCTATACTATATTGTAAAATAAATTAAAATAAAAAAGTCATACTATACTATACTATAATCCTATTAAAATTGCCTAGTAAAATAAAAATGCCAAAAGGTCATCCTATACTTTATAGGACTATACTTAAGACGTTACAAATAAAAGTAAAAAACACATTAAAGTATGCTACTGTATATTGTAAAAAAAAAAGAAAAAAGAGTGGGAAAAAAAGAAAAAGAAAGTCATACTAGGTTTCAAAAAAGTAAAAAGAAATGACATGTTAGCATTTCCATTAGATAGATGAAGTAAGGAACTGACCCTTGGCGATGAAGAGGTCTCACAGAAGACAGTAATCCCCCATATTAGCAGTTAATTATGCTTCAATTAATCACGTTTTATCGGCTCGTTAGGAAGGCGTTAGGCAGGATTTAATTACTGTGGCCTACATGGTAATTGATGATGATGAGTTTCTGGTGCTGGCTGTTTGACGAACAGCAGGGCTGGCAGCCGCAGAGAAGGTCAGCATGTGTATGGGTGTGTTTGGGTGTGCGCGCGCAAAAGAGTGCATGTTTGTACATGCATGCGTCTAAGTGTGTGTGGCAGGGCTCCCGAGACACCGAAATAAGCTGCATTAGCAACTAGAGTGTACGCATTCACACACAGTAAAATCGTCACTTTTAATCACTCTTAATGGTAACTTAATGGTAACCATGTGGTTACATTTGTACACTCTCACAGTTAAGTAACACTGAGGATTTTACTGTGC
>NC_137616.1:36408116-36440616 GCF_963280865.1 Gymnoscopelus braueri | reverse complement strand
TACAAGCTCGTAGCGCGGCACACACCGATGCGTTCCCGGTCTTAATGGGTTAATTTGCCATTGTGTTGGAAGTGCTGCAGAGTGAATTAAACACTTAAAGGCCAATACATGCTCCTTCCAACGTCTGGCAAAAAAGTTGGGACAGGCTTTCAGAGCTAGTTGTGAGAGTCAGTACATCTGATAGATCGGCCGGTGCTGGACAACTGGATATCCACATATCTGGATGTCCATATATGCCTATATATGGACATCCAGACATCTGAAATGACCGCTCTCCCTCGAGTGAAGTCTGTCGGACTCATATATGCACATGATCATATATATGGGCATAGCAGTCAAATCTGCGGCCCTGGACAACCCGGGTCTCCATATATGCCTATATACTGACCACTGCCATCGTCACACTAAAGGCCCGTTCATAGTCCCTAGATGGGTCTAAAACGTGCGTCAGGGGGTGAGGGATTCCGTCCGTTCTTTACGGACGCAAGCATAGTCGCTCACGTTATTTAGGGGTCATTTTATTTATTTTAAAGTGTACAGGCGTAATACACCTATTCATCCACAAGATGGCATTTGCAAGAGTATGTACTAGAGATGCGCGGATCGCGGTTTTAGCCGCGGTTGCCGCAGTTAACCGCAGTTTGGGTGGATTTGGGTCAAACAAATATAATTATTAATTCATATTGGATAAACCGCGGGTGAAATAATGCGGGAATTAAATTAATGATATCAATCTATAGGCCTATAATAGCTTTTAAAAAGCACTAAATTTCACCGTGTGTGCGTTTGTAGTATTTTAATATTACGTCATTTTACACCAGGCACAAAATAGCCGCTCACGACATGTTGCTTTCCAGGCAGCCAGTGTTGCCAGGTTGCGAGAGAAATAAGTAGCCAGGTCTATGAAAACAAGCCCAAAACAAGTGCCAAACAAGCCCAAAAGTCGCAACACAGAGCATTGTTTTTGCTCTGTGTTTTGTTTTCACTTTTTCTTTCTTTTTCTGTAAAGCACTTTGAGCTGCATTTATGTCATGAAAGGTGCTATATAAATAAAGTTTATTATATTAAAAGTCGCTTATAAAAAGCTTATAAAAAGCTGACATGGCAACAAAGTGGTTGAAAGCGAAAGTAACTTAATGAAGACGTGCGCTTGTTGTTACCATGGTTGTGGATTGTATACAGTCACTGCATCGCGACAGTGGTGAGTAACACTGTTTATAAGAAAACTAACGTCAGGAAAATAACAATTATTTGGTGCGGTTGGTGCGGATCTATAAATAGGATGATATAAGTACCGCGGGTGGATGGCGGATGGATAATGAACTTGTTAACGCGGATTTGGGTGACAAAAAAACCCATCCGCGCATCTCTAGTATGTACCATAGAGTTACCCGTACCCATAATGTTGCCATGTCTGCTTATTATAAGCGACTTTGGGCTTATTTTTCTGTAAAGTTGCTTGTAAACAAACAAGCAATTTTGTATTGGTGGTTGCGGTTTTATTTGGGCTTGTTTCTAAAGTGTAGTTACTTATGTGGGCCAATTATTATTTAAACCAGTGATTCTCAAACATATATTGTAGATCTGCTATATCCTAGTCGATTCTTTTGGGCTTGTTTTCATATACCTGGTTGCTTATTTCTCTCACAAAACCTGGCAACAGCATCAGCGCAGCTAACAACATGAAGCTACCATTGTAGCATCTAGCCAAAACAACGCAATAAAAGACACAAACTAGTCCACAAACTAGACAAAAACAATGGTTGTCTACAAAACGTGAGTTTCGACCCCTACTGCACTGTGCTATATATGAGGCGCAGTTTATGGAGCTAGTTCAGGCCAGGCAACTCAAGGGATTGGGGCAACCGATCAGGTGACTAGGTCACATGCTCTTTCCTCCTGATCGGGTGGTTATAGGTACTGTGCTGTTACCTGCTCACTCTGGCTGCCCTGTCTTGCTGAGCCGACGTGCGTCGTTACTGCTGCTGCTGCTGCTTGCTGAGATCTGCTACCGCTGCTCGCTGCTTACCTGCTGCTGCCCATGAAAGTCATCCCACCCGCCTCCCCGGCATCCACCTGTAGGCTCTGTTTCTAGATCCCCATGGGGGTTTAATTCATTCCCTGTAAATGCTATTTGGCATGTAACATTCATTAAAATGTTATCCTTACAGGGAATGAATGGATTCAGAGGCCTGACGCCAAACCATGCTTCCTCATGCTTCTATTCCATGCTCAAGCTTGCTAATAAATATATATTCTAATCCAATCTAAGAGTTGTCTGACTGAAATGCTATATATTGTCACAGACCGTGGATCGACGGGTCTACTTAAGTACATTTACTCAAGTACTTCCACCAACCAACGTGGGTCTTTTTTTGGAGAAAGAGGGCCCGAGGGCCTCCTAGGCCGCAGTTCCTGCAACATTACGCCAGGCTTTTTTTTCTTTTGAAAAAAAAGAAAAAGGCATGGGTTCCCGAGGCTATCATCACACTGACCACTGCCATGATCACACTAATCTCTCAAGAACAGATTCTGCTCTCCGCTTGAATCTGTTGGGGGGGTTCGTCATAACGTGTACGCACTGGTCTATAAGTGGGCGTGACTTCAGATCAGGAAGCAGGCCACGCTTTACCCAATCAAATGTAGTGGCCGGGATTTACTGTCTGTGCTCTCGCTTCCCACTAAAAACAAACGGAAACTCATTTAACAATAGCGTCCTCGGAGCAGACAAAACCACGGAAAGATATTCACATTTTAACTTGCTCTTTCATCATAGAAACAAGTGGGCTTATAACCAAAACGATCCATGTTCTCTGGGAGAAGTGGTGTTAGTGTTCCGTGTAGAAATATTGTTAGTGGGAATGAAAACATAGTCGCACCACCGGAAGTGAAAGGCTGAAGGCAGACCAAAACCCTGGTTTCCTTGCGCACGGGTGCTACATTGAGCCCAAGTGAAAGAGTAAAAAACAGCAGAGGGCGCTGTTTTTCCTTTTTTATTTGGCGATGGGTTCTCAGATTGTGATCACACTGACACATATTGTGCTTGATTCATAAATACCATACTCCTTCATACTGTGTGTAATATAGCAACAGTGTGACGTGTAATCCCATCAATCCCTGACACGTGTCTGAACACTTGCTATATAATTGAATGTCAGAGACAAAGAGCGTGATCAGGTTACCTGGTGTGGGTGACTATGTCCGTGAGGGCCCCTCCCTCTAGGAACTCCATCACCACCCAGAGCTCGTCTCCAACCAGGTAGCTGTTGTACATGTCAACCACGTTCTCATGGTGGTAGTCCCGCATGATAACAACCTGAGACAGAGAGAGAGAGAGAGAGAGAGAGAGAGAGAGAGAGAGAGAGAGAGAGGGATGAAGACCATTAAACTGTTGCTATTATTCAGTGGTGGAAAAAGTACTCACATTTTCTACTTAAGTGAAAGTATCAATACTGCTAGTAATAATGTAGAAATACTGTGTTACAAGTAAAAGGCCTGTGTTCAAAATGTTACTTGAGTAAAAGTACAAAAATATTGGCATCAAAATATACTTAAATTACCAAAAGTAAAGTACTAATATGTTTGAAAATAGCAGATCTACAAGCTCACAAGGCGTCGCGATACGACGCGTTGTGAGCTTGTAGATTGGCTATTTTCAAATAGCCTATATATAAAATAGGGCTGAAGTGGTTAATGTATGTTTTATAATATCATCATTTACACCTGAAATGTAACTAGTAACTATAGTTTTCAAATCATTGTAGTGGAGGAAAGTACAATATTTGCCTCTGAGATGTAGTGGAGTAGAAGTGAAAGTACTGACAATTGGAAATACTCCAATAAAGTAAAAATTCCTCAAAAGTGTACTTAAAGGCATACTAGGTAACGTTTTCAACAAAACTAAAGTTAAATTGTATATCTTTTGTGAGTGGCAAAAGTTTCACAACACCCACTCCATGAATTTCACCCCCGGAAGCCTTTTATTTATATATTTTATATTGAACGTGGACTGGGGGGACTTTCCCGGGGAAATGACGTCATCTGGCCGGAAAACGGAGGTGGAAATGCACTGGTTTCCTGTTTGGCCAGGAACTACCGCAACGGTTTCCTGTTTGGCCAGGAACTATCGCGCAAATAACAAAAAGGAACCTCACGCTGATTTTAAGAGAATGTAGGATTAGAAGATCGAAAAAGAACAGAAAAAGAAAGCACAGCTCATGGTAACTAATGCTCCACTGGCTAAGAGAAACGATCCGTAGATAGTATAAAACAATTAAAAGATCGCTTTTTGAAACGCTTCCGGCTTCCGGTGAAAACGAATGGAATTCTGGGTAATCGAGGACCACGGAAATTGTATGCAGTGACGGTAGTGACCAGCAGAGGTTGCTAAAAATCGTTAGTTGTGAATTTGCATTGTACAACTTTAAGTACAGTGCTTAAGTTGATGTACTTAGTTACCCTACACCACTGGCTATTATTGCAGAATGAACTCCAGTCCCAGGACAACAATAACACAACTAGAATATTCGCAATTCTGGGAAATTGCAAAGTGTGGTTGCGCCAACGCGAGTCACGGGTCGCGGCCGCCGGGACTCGAGGAATACGCTGGGAGGAATACCGTCGGAGGCTGCGCCAATTACATTGTCACGTCACTCCTGAGATCACTTGTGTTTCATTTTGAGAGGATTGATCCCCCCCAAAATAATGTTTTTGCATCAAACGGTTACATTTTGTGCATTTGTGGCGCCCCCTATGGATCAAAGTGGAAATGCTTTTGGGGATTCGTTGAATAAACCACCCTTGACCCTTGATGTGATTCAAATTTGGGATTGACTGGACGTTTCGTTCGAGATTTTTGTAAAACCCTCCCTATAACTTTGGAAGCCATTTACGAATGAACAGTATGGACTATCAAAATTCCGCTTAGAGAAGTTTATCGCAGGGTCCAGAGATCATGTGTACCGACTTTTGTGAAATTTGGACAAAATGTGTGGGAGGAGGAGATAAAAGTGTGTTTTGACAAATTCTAAATGGCGGAAAATCTATCCTGACGCAATTGAGCGTGGCCTATATGAGCTGCGTCAGGACCCAAGAAATGTAGGGAAAAAATGATTTTTATTCTACGACCTACGGTTCAAGAGCCAAAACGTAAAGTGGGCTGTTATAGCGCCACCATGAGGCCGACTGGTGTAATTACTTTTTAAATAATTTTGCACTAGATGATGAACCTCCCCTCCAAGTCTTGTAACTCTAGCCCTGAGAGGGTTCTGAGAAAAAAATACTTGAATGGGAGTTTTTTCATTTTCCCATTAAAGTGGATGGAGACATTTAATGCACTAATACCCAGGATTGGGGTGCCTTGGGCTGGGTAGAGGGGCGGCATGAGGCCCCTGCCTTGGTTCTTTTTGAAAAAAAAAAAATCGCTTTAAGTGTCCAGGGCCCTCTGGGAGCACAGCCTCTGCCTTCCTGCCTCAAGGAACTTTCCTGCAGGTGCGTTGAGGGCCGACTGGGGGGTCCCCTCCACCCAGCCCCGCACCCAGGATCGGGGTGCCTTGGGCTGGGGAGAGGGGCGGCATGAGGCCCCTGCCCTGGTTCTTTTTGAAAAATAAAAAATCGCTTTAAGTGTCCAGGGCCCTCTGGGAGCACAGCCTCTGCCTTCCTGCCTCAAGGAATTTTCCCGCAGGTGCGTTGAGGGCCGACTGGGGGGTCCCCTCCACCCAGCCCCGTACCCAGGATTGGGTTGCCTTGGGCTGGGTAGAGGGGAGGCGTGAAGCCCCTGCCCTGGTTCTTTTGAAAAAACATGATCTGATGCCACCCAGCCCCGTACCCAGGATCGGGGTGCCTTGGACTGGGTAGAGGGGCGGCATGAGGCCCCTGCCCTGGTTCTTTTTGAAAAATTAAAAATCACGCCAATCCCCTAGAGTTAGTGTCGAAGTGTCCTTGAGCAAGACGCTGAACCCCTAATTGCTCCCGATGAGCAGGTTGGTGCCTTGCATGGTTTCCTCCGCCATCGGTGTATGAATGTGTGTGTGAATGGGTTAATGGCACAATCAATGTAAAGCGCTTTGGATAAAAGCGCTATATAAATGCACCATTTACCATTTACCAAAGGTGGCATCACACTACAAGACTTTTTCAGTCTTAAACGATTTTGAAATCGGGTATCATCACACACTACAAGATAATCTTTCAAGAGTTAGGGCCTCGGAGGATAACAATAGTCTGGGCAACCACACTAATTACTTATACCGGTGCTTCTCAAAACTGTTTCATTTCAAGGACCCCCATAAAGTTTGTACACTCTCAGAGTTACAGACCATTTAAGGGTAAGGGTCCATTTAAAACTTCCTCAAGGATCCCAGAGGAGTCCCTGGACCGCACTTTGAGAACCACTGACTTAGCTATAACTCACTAGATCATTTTTTAAAACAATGACACGGTATTTGGCAAAGCAACTGTCTTCATGACTGTTACATGTACAGGTATATTGACAACATTTCCCCAAATTAAACATTTTATGTACCCCTCCCCCCCCCCTCTCCCTTTCTAATTTGCACATGTTACGGGGGCTTATTTAATAAAGGATTATAGTGCTGCATTAATAGGATAACATTAGCTCGGAAATGAACACCCACTGCCGAGCAAAATGTATCTGCAAGCGCACACACGTAACCACATAATTACACACACACACACACACACACACATCAAACAACGCAGTAAAGGTAGCTGCTACGATGAATGCACCACTACCAGTCAGTTGGCCAGGTTCTCATTTCTCTGCCTTTGTAAATGGAGCACCAGTCAATGACTCATCTTCCACAATATTATTTTACCTGCTTTCTTTTTTATCTGCTGTCCTTGTATGAGATCTAGCAACAACCAACAGAGGAGGAGGAGGAGGAGGAGGAGGAGGAGGAGGAGGAGGCATATCACATAACAGCAGACTGTTCAGTGAACAATCTGGGTTGTGATCTCTCGCGTGTGATGTGGGAGAGAGAGGCACAACGCGCTGTGATCGTGTGGGTTAAGGATGAATCCGCCGCACATGACACAACACACAGCCCTCCTCCGCCTCCAAAACACCAAACACTGCCCTGATATACACACGACATCATCACCAGTGTTATGTCTCTTTTCAACTACAAAGGTTAAACCCAGAACCTTCTGTAACATGGGACTTTCCATAACTAGGGCTGGGATCCTTTAGGATTTTAACGATTCCCTCTAAAACACATTGGCCCTCATTTATCAACGCGGTGTAGACCAAATAAACTTTCGGCATTTATCATCCTAGACATGCGGAGCAGCATTGTCTCACCGTCTGACAGGCATCTGAACATATGTATCCACTCCAAAATATATATCTAACACATAATAAATAATCCCTGTGAAAATATAACATTTTATAAACTCATTTAAACAAACTGCTTTAACTAATTGCGAGCTTGTAGATCTACTATTTTCAAAATATACGAGCGCTTATGCGAGAGCATTTTCAGGAGTTGGGACTGGCGTGGCCGCGCCGCTGTTATCTTTTCATGGACAGCGAGGTCTCCAAACTTACAGCAGCGTGTCCTATATGGAGTTATACAACCTGGGCTGGGTTGAGGATATAAACCCGAGGCTCCAAACCTTTGACCAGCGCAGGTTATTCTTCATGCTGTGGATTCATTTGGGCCACCGCGGGAGATCGGACATTTAACCGTCCCAACACACACCAGCCTTCATCCATTAATGTTTATAATTCATTCATCAATGAACATTCCATAAACGTTCAGATTATTATGACCGCCTTGCCTGCTTTCTCTCATTTAACATGGCGTCACGGCAGCCCGTGACTCAAGGGGGAATACATGATTGCTTTATTTTAGTGTAAATAGAACGCGCACTGCGCACTGCTCGTAATGGGTTAATATTTAAGTTATTTAAATGACGCTCGGTTTCAGCCGTCAGATTTATCAAAGCTCCGACCAAATGTATGCTAGGATTGGCTGTATAGGATCCTGTGATAAATGCCACTTGGACGTTGGCCTAAGGCAAAAATTTCACAGTTTTTAACGCTCTATTGATAAATGAGGGCCATTGAGTGCCAGGCCTTTGACAATGGCTGGTTCACCATAAAAAAAAGAATCCGAGCTAGGAGTGTTTTTCTACAAATACTAAAATATAGAAATGGACGGAGGTGATGTTATTTGGGATGACGTCACATCCGCCGATTCCTTCTAGCAGAGTCGAGGGATCATTTGCGTTAGAGCGCCCTCTTGTGGAATTTCCCCCCAAATTTCTTTGGGGGAAAACGCATAGATCTATGTTTATGGCACTCGACGGTTGGATTTGAGACGACATAGATCTACGTCCTTGGCACTCAATGTGTTAACACATCGACCGCCAGAGGTTAATCTCATAATGTACTCACCAGTGCCAAGGTGTTTTTGTTGTTTTTTTGTTTTTTTCATGTCGCCATAGATCTTGTTAAAATCCTTAAGATTGAGCCGTACACGGTCTGCTTACATCCGCGACATCCCACTGTATCTCCCAGTGAAAACCACGTGTCAAACGGGGTATCCATGTTGTAGTTAGAGCGGATTACGTTAAACAGTGAAATGCGAGGAGAAAAAACTACAGGAAGAGAATTGAGTTTCGGTTTCGTCTGTAGAACGAGGGCGGACGTGATCGTCAAAACCGGATCCCAAATAATTCCGTTTCCGGTCATCAAACCGGAAACGGAAGTGGATCAAAAAAATTCCGAAAGTGCACCCGGAAATTTTTCCGGGTGCAGACCGTGGACCGTAGGGCTACGGTCTCGGCTCTTAACACATCCACCGCCAAGGGCTAATCTCATAATGTACTCACCAGTGCCAAGGTTTTATTGTTGTTTTTTGTTTTTTTCAGGTCGCCATAGGCCCCGTTAAAATCCTTTAGATTGCCCGATCCAATGTTTGTAAACAACGGGCACATGTCCTGGTGTCTACTCGTCGAGACCGCGTGTCAAACGGAGCCGCCATGTTTGATTTCTGATCGTTTATGTTAACATGGGAAATGCGAGGATGAAAAACTACATGTCCTGTACAGCTTTTACAGGGTTTTTTTGTGTACGACTTAGAATGAAGGCAGACGGGAAACAAAAAACGTGATCGCACTTCCGGTCGATTTCGGGTGGTGTTACACTGAAAATGGTCCCCCTGGAAAATTGAAAAAAAAAAAAAATCGAAAAAAAGGAAAAAGCACCACAGCCCGTAGGGCTACGGTCTCGGCGCTTAACAGTTGGATTTAACGGCCCGTAGGACTACGGTCTTGGCGGTTAATGTGTTAACAGTTGGATTTAACGGACCGTAGGACTACGTTCTTGGCGGTTAATGTGTTAAAGGTGTTATACCGACAAGTGACTTGACTTTGTTTTTCTTTGCTCTTCCTCATGGACCTACTTGCGGATTATACCAGTGTCAGTCTACCTTATGTGCATTATGCGGTCAACACGCACCGACATTTTTGCACCTTAATCCCATGTACAACGCACTGACTTGTCTTTTGTGTTTTTTTTCTCGCACCTTAACTAACGTCCATAAGTATATCATGCACAGCATACATCTGCAGCTACGCTCACGCACCTTTATATCTTATCTCAGGTTCCATGTGTTAAATATGTAGAAACTTTGTTATTTGTTTTACAGTATAAAAAAGGAAAAGAGCGGTCCTATACCTCGTTGAATAGGAGCTCTCTCCTCTGCTGTTTCCTCAGGTCCATCTTCTTCACGGCCACCTGCTTGCCACTGTGCTTCTCGCTGGCGATGCACACGATGCCCGTGGACCCCTCTCCAATCTTGATGAAGCTGTCCAGGTATTCCCGGGGGTCACCTGGCGGAACATTGATGAGGAGCGTTACAGATTGCAGCTGTTTGTTTCTGCATAAGAAATGATCATGTACTGTCGAAAAGTGACTATAATTGACATCTAAGGCCTTAACCCATTAAGACCGGGAACGTTGGCTATTCAAAAAATAGCAGATATACAAGCTCATAGCGCGGCACTGAGTGCCGCGCTATGAGCTTGTAGATCTGCTATTTTTTGAAGAATCGTGGAAAATGTGTGCAAATCTTTGAATATATATATTTTTGTATTTTTGTACAAATGTCTTCTAAATCCTAACAGTTTTTTTTTAAAACAACGTATATTGTTCCAAAACTTTTCATGTCAAGGACCTCCAAGGAGGAAAATGATATGTATTTGGCCGCGGACCACAATCTCAAAATATTTTGTTCCAGGGACCCCCCAGAAGCAAATATGAGTTAAAAATGTTTGCTTAAAAAAAATATATATATATATATACGTATATTCAAAGATTTGCACACATTTTAAAAAAATAATAATTGCTCGCAGCACACAGCACTTGGTGCCGTGCTATGAGCTTGTAGATCTGCTATTTTTTTTATAGCCAAAGTATAAAAATAATGGTTAAAGTGGTTACACAGATGCGTTCCCGGTCTTAATGGATAAAGCAGATTCATAATAATAATAATAATTTTGTCCCACTCCTTTTTTTGTCACTGTACAATTGCACCTACAGTATGTGAAATTTGGTCTCTTCAATTACCCATCCTAACTATTAGAAGCACTGGCCCGGGTTCTATTAATACAGTGCCCTGGGAGCAGTTAGAGGTTAAGTGTCTTGTTTAGCAAAACTTAGTACAGTACTAATGTACTGTAGGAAAGGCAGACACACACACACACACACACACACACACACACACACACACACACACACACACACACACACACACACACACACACACACACACACACACACACACACACACACACACACACACACACACACACACACACACACACACACAGATCAGCATGCAGACATAGCAAGCTAAGCTGTAAGTATTAAACAGTGTGTAGACCTATAGCTTTAACATAACACACTATAGTCATACTAAGTGTGGTATTCAATAGACCTTTACATGGCAGCCATATTGGCATAACATATATGTAGTGGGGTAAACACGGGTGTTATCAACGATACGATACTAATTGAGAATGTAGCAGAGGCCTTTCCTGTGAGCCAACATGCACATTACCAGCACCCTGACTCTGTTTGACCTGAATGGAATGAATGTTCCATGTTAAAATGGCTGCATTGAAAAAGGACTGTTATGCACCAAGGTATTAATAAAGAAGGTACGGTCATCTACGTCATTTTCTCTATCCAGCAATTCCAGCTGGCAGATTTGTTGCACTGGGAGGCAAACTGCAGCCGGGAGGTGGAAAGAATGCACTGCAGTCGATGACGGCCAGATGAACAAACACCATTTCTGAACGATTGAGACCTTTGTAAAATACGCGGTCCGGGAAAAAAGAAACATCTCACACATCTGGCTGTGTAGCTTTTTGGTGAGTACACTGTATCATTTTATTGAACAGATACTGCCGAGCGAGCCAGAAACTATACATTTGCGCTGTTTAGATGCCTCAATACAATTATACAGTGTGCACATCGAAAAACAAGTGATTAGAAAACAACCTGTGTGGCCTGGGCCGTATAGTGTGACAGTCCAGGCACCCTAGGCTGCAATGCCAGCTTGACAGCGCGTCAAGCCTGCTTTCCCTATCCCTCTCTAAAATAAAGGCATAAAAAGCCCCCCACCAAAAAAAAGAAAAAAAGAAAACCTGTGATCTTCTTTTATATTCCTGAACCGATTAACTGAAAGGAAAAGAAAATGGTGTTTGTTCACAAGCTGGTCCAGCCGGCTCTCATTGACTCCAATGTATTTCACCAAACATCCGGATCCAGTTTTGCCTCCCATGCGCGTCAATGGCGGACTGGCCCATGGACTGGCCCATGGACTGTCTGTACCTTCTTTAATCAATTACCTTGTTATGCACCATGGAGGTCTGAGTCAAATCCAACACAACACCAGGTGATTTCACTAACGAGCAGATAGGCGGAGCTAATTAGTGAAGTCATCTGGTGTTCCTGTTGGGTTAGGATGGAAGCCTGAACACACACGGACCCCTGTGGCACATCATTGAAACCCACCGCAATAAAACTTAGAGGACCATAGCAGCGTGTTTATCCACACTGACTACAACTCACGGTATGCCTTACATATCCCTGATGACTATAGAGCATCGCAGTTCCCGTCCACTTCCTGGTTTTTCGTGGTGCCGGAAGGAACAACTCAATGCATTTTTCCCATTGACATTTCCAAAAATATTTATATCTATTAATTTAAGCCTCGAATCAAGCCATCATGACATGACATGAATCATGACCATAAAACGTTTTTTTCTGTGATTTTTTTTATTTAATATTTAATTATATGATATACTATATTTAACACATTAACCGCCAAGAACGTAGTCCTACGGTCCGTTAAATCCAACTGTTAAGCGCCGAGACCGTAGCCCTACGGTCCACGGTCTTTTCGCGCTAAAAATTTCCGGGTGCACTTTCGGATTTTTTTTGATCCACTTCCGTTTCCGGTTTGATGACCGGAAACGGAATTATTTGGGATCCGGTTTTGACGATCACGTCCGCCCTCGTTCTACAGACGAAACTGAAACTCAATTCTCTTCCTGTAGTTTTTTCTCCTCGCATTTCACTGTTTAACGTAATCCGCTCTAACTACAACATGGATACCCCGTTTGACACGTGGATT
This sequence comes from Gymnoscopelus braueri, assembly GCF_963280865.1. Classification (NCBI taxonomy): domain Eukaryota; kingdom Metazoa; phylum Chordata; class Actinopteri; order Myctophiformes; family Myctophidae; genus Gymnoscopelus; species Gymnoscopelus braueri. The sequence goes on along the minus strand of NC_137616.1, from coordinate 36,427,948 downwards.
TCACTGGGAGATACAGTGGGATGTCGCGGATGTAAACAGACCGTGTACGGCTCAATCTTAAGGATTTTAACAAGATCTATGGCGACATGAAAAAAACAAAAAAACAACAAAAACACCTTGGCACTGGTGAGTACATTATGAGATTAACCTCTGGCGGTCGATGTGTTAATAAATACCCTTTGTTTTGCCGTTTAAAAAAAATAATAATCACAGAATCAAACGTTTTATGGTCATGATTCATGTCATGTCATGATGGCTTGATTCGAAGCTTAAATTAATAGATATAAATATTTTTGGAAATGTCAATGGGAAAAATGCATTGAGTTGTTCCTTCCGGCACCACGAAAAACCAGGAAGTGGGCGGGAACTGCGATGCTCTATACCGTGGTTGGTTTAGTGGTTTTTCTTCTCATTTTTGAGGAAGCCATTGGACTCCATTCATTCATTACTGTATGAAAATCAACTTGGTGAGACTTACAACTTGCTTGATACTGTAGGTACAGTAATCCAAGCAAAAAGTCTAGTAGCAAAAAATCTGCTGCTGTTATTTCTTGCCGAAGTTATGCTATTGTTGCATTTTAGTCCTCAATGGTTCTCAGGGGTCCTTGAGGGTGTTCCAGAGGGTCTCCAGCTAAATTAGTTAATATTAAAACTATTGCTATTGCAGGATACATTCTAGTCCCAGGACAACAGTAACAAAATTACTGTTTAATTTCAAGGACCCCCATAACTCTGAACCAAATGGCAACAATGGAACCAACCCTGGCACAAAATATTTTCAGATGGGGGTCCTTGACATGAAAAAGCTAGAGAACCACTGCTTTAACTGGTTACATTGGTGTATAATAATCTCAGCTCATTTTACCTGGGTTGACCACCAGCTGCAGTGCTGCTCTGAACTGCTCATGGGAGACCCTGGAGGGCTGTGTGTCTGAGCTGGACCCCCATGAGGGAGGAGGGTAAGCCCCCGGGGGGATGTAGGGAGACGAAGGCTGGGAGTACGCCCCCTGGAAGAAAAACACACACATGCAAACAGTGTATACATCAGTGTGACGCACACACGCACGCACACACTTCAGTTTTATCCACCATTTTCACAAACCTCAACAAGGAATTTGATTTGGTGTAGTACTCTCGGTCCGTGTGTAGTATACAGACTATACAGAACATACAGATAATATACATACTGTACAGATACAGTGGCCTGGGGTCGCAAATTAGCCTCGGCTATAAACCTCATATACAATGCAACGGTTTCATGTTTTATGACTTGATACATTGTTTTTTGTATTGTCCCTGTCAAATAAACATATAAATAAAAATATATTTACTGTAAATAAAAACATGTATACATATACTGTATGCAATATCAGTTAGGCTCTTTAGCTCCATGACCAGCCGCCAGGCCTATGAACTGCACTAATAGTTTTAGGTATTTATGGGTCTATGTGCAATAACAAAGGATTATTATTATTCCCAGTGACACCTTTTAATGCTTTTTATGCTTATTTTTATATATTTGTCTTCTCTCAGTTTTTAAGCTGTGCCCCCCTCTTTTTGTGATGTGTTCTTTTTAACTAACCTTGTATGCCTGTATGAGCTGCGACGGGATATCTGAATTTCCCTTCTGGGATCAATAAAGTATCTATCTATCTATCGTTCTATCTACAGTATCTATATACATACTGTACATATACTGTATGCAATATATTGTAATATGGCTGGAGAGTAGTTTGCTTGTACATATACTATACTATGTATACTATACACACACGCGCGCACACACACACACACACACACACACACACACACACACACACACACACACACACACACACACACACACACACACACACACACACACACACACACACACACACACACACACACACACACACACACACACACACACACACACACACACACACCTAGTACTGTATCTAGTCAAATATAGTGCAGACAATTTTTTTCTAAATCAAATCCATAGCAATCATATCCAACAAATGCTTTGCACAGCTGTGAAGCCCACGGCGCCCATACTGTACCTGGGGGGTGTAGGGGGGGCTGGGCTGAGACGGGGGGTGGTGGTATGGCGAGGGCTTGTAATGGTGGAAGACTGGCGGGTACGGCAGGTGTACTGGCGGGTAGCCGGGCGGCTTGGCGTGGCTCTGAGGTAGCTTAAGGGGTCCTCGAGGGTAGGTGTCACCGCCAGGCACCTGGTGGGGACTGCCGTCCCGCGATGGACGCTCATAGTCACCCTGGGAGGTGGGAGAGAGACAGGGAGTGAGTTGCAAGGGTTTATTGAGTTCATTGAGTTTATAACGATCCCCATTAGCTGCTACTGTACATGTAATAATCTTCCTGGTGTCCACAAATAACATAAAAACAGTAAAGACAATTACGTACCAGTGAAAAAAGAAATTTACCATGTCAATATGCTTTCTTTTAGACAATGATGAACCCTTTTCGTGACCATACACTACTGATCTACTACTGTACTTCCCAGTAGCAAAACATAATCTGCCTTCAAAAAGGCAAAAAAAATGAGAGCTGACGTTCATAGTGACAGAACACTATGCAACGTGATTGTCTTGAATGCGCCCCACCGGAAGTCTCGCTAGACGAGATTGAAATCTCGAGATTGAAATGTTTAAAAAAACCCACTAATGGCTAAAACTAAATTTAAATGCCCAGGGTTACAATTACGGTATTTCATATTTTATTGTCTTAATATTTATCAGCGACTTTGTTTTTTTTTCTTTCTATCAGGCACATCGGAAGCAAGCAAACCACATCGACAGGACATTGATACATCATTTGGAAACCACGGTTCACAATTCAAACAAGTGAATCCAGAGGACTAGAGACTCCACCCGATCTCACACAACTTAGTATACATTGCACAGAGTGTCATTCCGTGCATAGACAACTGGAAAACCCTAAAATCCGTGCATAGCCGCCTCGCATCTCCCCGCATTGACTAAACCATTTCGGAGGCGCGCAGTCTCAACCGAACTGGAGCCACCTGAGGGACCACCGAGTGAGCTAAAGCGAACGAGTTGCCGTCCCCGAACGTTGCGACGTTCGCTTGAGCCTACTCAGCGCCGTTTGAGTTATGTACCGATAGGCACAGAATCGTACATTTTGTTGTGGGGACTGCTTCCGGGGTTGCAACCGGTTACGCCCACCGTGGGACTCGCCGTACATATTTTCTTTACTTTTTCTCTATAACCCTGTTACCCTTCTAATGTGTGAATAGCAAAATGTCCACTCCACTCCCCAGGTACATGCCAGCAGTGGGCTAGCGCTGGACACATTCTAATGGAGGACGTTCAGTCCAGCGGAGAGGGACCATGCTTTATCATTAGCGCTCCACACTGCTCCTCAAACTACTCCATTCATCATACAGGCAGCCTTGGGAGAACCCAGAACTGGGACGCAACATACTGTACAGCAACATCACACCACTTCTTATAAAGCCCTATTTAAAACAGTAATACCCCTATATATGGATATAGTGGATTATTAATGGACTGTGAAGGTAATGCATTTGACCATCGTAATTCCATGTGATTTTCTTTATCAAGCAATTTGGGCAAACACGGTGCTGAGCGAACACACACACATGTACATACCTATACGCAAGGGCATGTAAGCATTGATTGATTGATTGATTGATTGATTGTTTTCATTTGGATGATATCGCATAAAAAGAGCACAAGCTCTTCCCAACATACAGTCAAATAGCATCACATAGGATTAAAAAACACACCATTGTGATCCTCTGTACTGTACATATGACACATATGACATCAAATATTAAAGTACAACAATAAGCATACATAACTAAACAATGTAAGAGATGTATGCTCAATAGATTTAAATAAATAAATAGAAGCTTTTTACCAAAAAAGCAGTACATATTAACTAACTCACCAATTTTTAAGGTTCACAGACATGAACCTCTTTTAAAGTGCATTCACACACACACACACACACACACACACACACACACACCCACCCCCACACACACACAGTCCCGTATGATGACAGTGTAGTGCTTACTGCTGAAATCTATTGAATACTTCGTTTTATGACTCAACTCAACTGACTCATAGCTCTGACCTATAAACGCACTCTCACAGTCACACATAGACACACACACACACACACCTTCACGCACACGCGCACATCCGCACACACACGCACACTCACACACTGTGTGTTACATAAAATTACAATATTAATGTCTTAAAAACTTAAGACTGCGGCATCTTATAAAGATATATTTTCTCTATCAATTTACTTGGTCTCAACCTCTTCTGACTTTTACGACTACATTCATCAAACTGAGAAAAGTGCCAAAGTGGGAAAGGTTATAGTGATATTAAATCCACACTGATAAAGGTATACGGTGAAATGAACTGCAAAGGATATGAGGAGACAGATGTCCCTGACTTGCCACAGTTTAATACTCAGCGTTGTACAAAATGGTGTTATAAATTTACGAATATTATCCAGTATTACACATTTTAATTAACTCATATTTTCCTGTAACTCTCTGAATGCATTATACTATTTGTTTAAATTGGGTCAGAGAGTGTGTGTGTGTGTGTGTGTGTGTGTGTGTGTGTGTGTGTGTGTGTGTGTGTGTGTGTGTGTGTGTGTGTGTGTGTGTGTGTGTGTGTGTGTGTGTGTGTGTGTGACTACACACTATACGTTATAAGTATTATTAGACAATACTTTTTTTGCTGCGTCTTACTCCAAAAATGTTGTAGCTGCGTTGATTCATGAATAATGATGATGAATGATACGTAGCCTGCAAGTTAGTTCAGGCAGCATACACTCGAGAGGTTACATGCATGCTCATTACTATGTGGCTGTATACAGCGTCATGCAAGACCCATACGTCATTCATTGACGTGGCAATCAGCTGTCCAATTGGGCGGGTTATTTAAGCTCACCTAAGTTTGCATTCCTTCCGCTTGTGTGTTATGGTTGTTGTCATGCGGCGTTTGCTCCCACCACCACCCCAGCACCACCAGTGGGCTCTGCTATTGGTTCTGTTCTGTTTCCATGGGGTGTTGTTATTATATATCTATCTCCCTGCTCTTAATGGTTAATGATGGTTGTCTACTAAATTGTGCTGAGCAGGGAGAAAAATGTAGCAGAGCCTGAACGCCAAGATAAAATATTACCTCGACACTTGTATTCTCATTCTATAATATTGGTTCAATCTAATCGGTCTATAATGGTTCAATCTATTCGTGAGTTATCTGACTGAATCAGTTGTTGTTGTAGCAGTAGTGACATTATTGCCGTGGGAGGAGAACACAGGACAGTATGATGATACAGATGGAGAAGGAGGAGAACACAGGACAGTATGATGATACAGAAAGAGGAAGAGGAGGAGGAGAACACAGGACAGTATGATGATACAGAAGACAGGCTAATGCAGTGACAGTAGAGGAACACACTGCCCACCCAGAGGAAACACTCTCCTACCCATAGACAGGACATGACAAGAGCTCTACCCACAAACACTCGGAATAAATACAGCGGCCTATCTGCAAGCTCTCTTTCTGTCTTTCTCTCTTCTTTCTTTTTGACTCTCTCTGCAGTATGTGTATTTCTGATGACTCTCTCTCTGACTCTCCATCTCTCTCTCTATTAGGGCATTAACGAATAGTGATTTATGGTATTCGAATTATTCGACCCAAAAGTATTCGAATAGTCGATTATTCGGTTTGATTATAAAAAAATAAAATAAAACTTTATTATTATTATTATTTTTTTTCAATGGCATTGATGACTTGACTCAAGGAATGCGAGTTGACGTCACACCAGAGCTCACAGCTGCGTGTCTGCTCTAGAAAAGCCACAAAAAAAAAAAAAAAAAAAATTCGAAAGAATAGTCGAATAGTGGTGTGATAGAATTTTTTTTTTTCGAATAGTCGAATAGTGGTGTGATAGTCGAATAGTCGGTTTGATATTCGAATATTCGACTATTCTGTGAATGCCCTACTCTCTATATATATATATGTCTCTGACTCTCTATATGCTTGTATGTCTCTCCACTCAGACTCTGTATCACACCCTCTATCACTTTCTATCGTGAAGCCGAACACGCACACACACACACACACACACACACACACACACACACACACACACACACGCACACACACGCACACACACACACACACACAGCACCCAGGAGGAGGAGTCCTCCTGATGTGTTGGGATGGTGTATAATTACATGGCATGGGACTGCTTTAATCAATCACTTTTAGGGAGGAGGGAGGGGAAGAGAGGGAGGAGGAAGTAAAGGAACTGATGGAGGTAATGCGCTGTAGGGATGACCCAGTGTACCCACCCCCACCCACCCCATCATCTGGCTGATACCACTGCCTGACTGGCTAGTTGGATGACTGTCTGACTGTAAGACTAGCGCTGGCTGTATGACTATCTGTCTGTCTGCCTGACTGACTAGTTGGCTATCTCATAGCTGGTTGACTAGCTGTCTGTCTAACTGACTAATTGGATGAATGCCTGACTAGCTTGTCTGTCTGTCTGTCTGTCTGTCTGTCTGTCTAATTGGGACTGGACTGACTGACTGACTGGTTGTCTGGCAGGCTAGCTAGCTGATTGGCTAACTGACTGGCTAACTGACTGGCTAGCGGAATGGCTAGCTGATTGGCCGACTGTCTGTCTGTCTGTCTGGCTTGCTGGCTGTCAGCCAAGGGCCTGCTGATCCATGTTGGTTAAACGTGCATTAATCTGAGTTTGGCAGGGTAATCAACAACCTAACTCAACTGTGAAATTGAATTCGGCGGTGGAACATCGCAGGGCCAGTTTTATGCTAAAGCTGCAGAAAGAGAAAGTGCTGCAACATCAATTTGTCACCCAGAGCTGCTGCTGTACCATGCTCACGCACGCTTAGCTGTGTGTGTGTGTGTGTGTGTGTGTGTGTGTGTGTGTGTGTGTGTGGCCAATTCCCCATGCTGTCTACTGTTACATCCCAACCAGCTCACAACAACGGCAGGGGAAAAAAAGAAGGATTTAGTTCAGCGGTGTGAGTGGATTGAATGAGAGAAAGAGAAGAGAAGGCTTTTTTTTTTTACAAGGTCCATGAGCCAAGAAGAATAGTGGACCCATAAGGGTTCCATTTGTACACTGTTGCAGTTAAATGAACACTGAGGATTTTACTGTTAGTTTTACCACGGTTCTCCGTTTACTACTCACTATGGGATATCAGCGCCCTCAGGCGATGAGACAGAGCAACACACACGCTCCCGGTGCCAATACTGATTGGCTAAGGGTATGTCACGAGTCCGGAAGACCCGGGAGTATAAAGCTCCCTCGTGACGTAGGCTCTCCCTCTTTTCTCCACTCTGCAAGCGAATGCGCAGAAATTCACACACAACAAAGCAAGAAATTTTCAACTTTAACCCAATGCGGGAATACGGAGTATATCCCCACGGGAAAATCCTTGCAAATAAGTTTTCTCCCGGAACTTATTATTAAGTATTTATTTATTTACCTATCCTCTCAGTTTTCCTTATTTCTTGGTCTGTTCTGGAAAAGCCGGTTAGCTGAAAAAGCCGGTTAGCTGCTAACACCGGTTAGCAGCTACTAGCTCATTCATTCATTCAGTGGCTAGGCTATTACTAGCAGCTACTAGGCTACGCTACTGGCTAGGCTTTAGCCTGTTGTTTTCCCAGACCGAGGACCAAGATGGAACCACCGAGGAGTTGCGGGGTCCCGGAATGCGACCCCCTCATCGCCGCAGACGACCCCCACCGCGTCTTCTTCCACTGCTTGGGGGTCGATCACGCGTTCTGCGCCAGGACCCACCCGGGTGAGACAGATGCGTGCCCTAACTGCACGAGGTTAACCGTTTCTCAACTTGACGCTCGGCTCGTCAGGGCTAGGACCCTGATCGGCTGGACTAGACGAGATAACGGTGAGACCGCCATCGCCACCGGACCGGGGACCCCAGTCGGGCAGCACGAGCGGCCCCCCGGCTCATGGGACCCCCACCGGTGCCGATGCCAAGACTAGAGCGTCAAGCGTCCACGACGCTGACGCCACCTCCCGCCGCTGCTGCTGCGATGGGGGCTTGTCCCCACCGCAGCATGCTAGCAGCGGCCCTCCCTCCCCCCTGCCAGCGAGGAGTCTTCACGATGACGACATGGCGGAGGACGGGGAAGATTTCCTGGAGCTCCCGTCGTACCAGGACACCCAGGAGGTGTCCACGACGAGCCCCGGACGGGGAGAACCTCCCGCAGCCACCGAGGAAGAGATCCTCGAACCTGTGGCGGCTGGTTTCAACGAATGGCTAGCCTCACTAAGCAACAGGTTGTTAGCAGCGCTGTTCTAGCTTAGCTTGCTAGGACAACACCAGCTCGTTAGCCTCTTCAGAGCCGGCGTCTGTACCACGAAGAACGAGGCTACAATCGGGTGCTTTGAGACGCATAAAGGGTTTTCATAAGAGTATGTTGAACTGTTTATGCTGTTTCCACTGTTCTGTGTTTTATTCTGTTCCATTAAAATTTCCCAAAATACACAAGCACACTATCCAGCCCCGGTCAGGAGGTCACGACGCTAGGGGTCCCTGGGGGTCCCCGGGCGTCGATGCCCTCCTCTATAAGCCCATTGTGCCTATCAGGCCTGCCTTCACAGCATGATAGACAATAATGGGATACTTCTCTGCCTGTTTTCGACAACTGTCGGGGTGCATCGATGCATAGGGATCACTAGGTGGTCCCCGTGTTGATAACCACCCCTTATAAGCCCAAAGCGCTTGGAAAGTCCCTTGGTGACTTTCCAAACGCTGCTGGGATGAATACTGTGCATGATATGAACAAGACAAAGGTAATAAACCCATTGCTAATTCTATATGCCAGTGTACATGGGTCACGCCAAAAATTTTCCAATTCTACCATCCATCCGGCAGAGGGCACCAGAGGCCCACTGTGGGAAGGAAGGTTTGCAAGATGGCGGCGCGGGTCGAAGGTCACCCCAATATTTACAACCTGCCAAGCACCGTGTCACGCCAGCCTCTGGAGGGCGACAGAGTGCTTCCTTCGGTGGAGGTGGCTCCGTCGCTTCCTTTAGCCAGGCCAAGAAGCCTAGACAAGATGGCGACGGACTTTGTAAACACAAGGGAGCAGCGTGGAATGCTTCCGTACTCAGTCACGTGACCCCCACGCTTGCACGGGCCCCGTGGGTTAGGTGTCGACGTCACCTGTTTCCATGGAAACGGATGTCAACGTCTCTTCACTCTTGGTGAGTTAGCCGTGACTATTACTAGCTATGGTATGCTAGGTTGGCATAGCCTCCAGTCAGGATGCTGTTGTTTTCACTTAGTGGCTGACTAGCCTCACTAACATCGACACAGTTAAAGAGCAGTGTTGTTTTGGTGCAGTGCTTAGACAGTCCCCTAAAACAACACGTGGTGGCCATAGCTCTCCTTCGTTCTTGGTTAGCCAAACAACTACAGGTAGCAGCTAAAGGCTAAAGGCGACCTGTAGCTAGGCTAGACTAGACCAGGCTAAGCTAGTTAGCCCTTTGTCTACACTACCACGATGGAGGCTCAGGTTCACTGGGTGCCTTGAGACAATTAAACATAAAGGGTTTTCATAAGAGTATGTTAAACTGTTTATGTTGTTTTACACTGTCTTTGTGCTTTATTTTGTTGCATTAAAAATGTACTAAAATACACAAGCACATTATCCAGCCCCGGCCAGGAGGTCACGACGCTAGGGGTCCCAGGGGGTCCCTGGGCGTCGAAGGCCTCCTCTATGAGCCCATAGAGTCAGGCTGATGTTGTTTCACTTAGCGGCTGACTAGCCTCACTAACATCGACACAGTTAAAGAGCAGTGTTGTTTTGGTGCAGCGCTTAGCCAGTCCCCTAAAACAACGCTGCGGTGGGCATAGCTCTCCTTCGTTCTTGGTTAGCCAAACAGCTACAGGTAGCAGCTAAAGGCTAAAAGCGACCTGTAGCTAGGCTAGACTAGACCAGGCTAAGCTTACAAACTAAGCTAGTTAGCCCTTTGTCTACACTACCACGATGGAGGCTCAGGTTCATTGAGTGCTTTGAGACACACATAAAGGGTTTTCATAAGAGTATGTTAAACTTTTTATGTTGTTTTACACTGTCTCTGTGCTTTATTTTGTTCCTTTAAAAATGTCTTAAAATACACAAGCACGTAATCCGGCCCCGGTCAGGAGGTCACGACGCTAGGGGTCCCAGGGGGTCCCTGGGCGTCGATGGCCTCCTCTATGAGCCCTTTGTGCCTGACAGGCCTGTTTCACAGCATGGCAGACACTAACGGTCTCTAATGGACGCCACAGTACGAGTCCGCTGGACCACGTGGCGACGTCATCGGTCCCCGTGGAAATGTGCACGTTGCCCACGGGACTGATAACAGCAGCGCCCCCTCCCGACTCGCTCGCTCGGTGAGCAGCTTTTGGGAGGGTTGCAATCCGAATCTGTTTTTATCCCAGTACATCAGCGTTGCACTGTGTTTACTGGTTAAGCTCAGTACGGCAGTGACACACTGTGGTTGTACTGGCCAGGCTCCCCTGAACAACAACAACACATTGTGGTTGAACTGGTGTGTTTTCCACATGCCTTGTGTTACTTCCTATGTCAGACGAGTGTGTCTCTCTCATGCGGAAGATAAAAGCAGCCACGACTCTAAGAGAGAAGGTTCTCTCTCTCTCTCTTGAGCATGAGCGTTACCAGAGAAATATCTACGAATCAGAACCGACTGGGTTTCTGTTCAAAGCTTTTTCTGGTGAGAAAAAGGGGGGGGGGGCGTACGGCCCTTTCTGAATCTGAAGGGCCTCAACAAGTATCCATTTCTTGGTTGACGACCGTAAAAGCTGTTGCAAAACGGTACATCAGGGGCACTGATGGGCGGGCATCAACCTCTAGGTTGCTTGCCTCCACGTTCCAGTCTGGCTTCCACACAGAGAATTCCTGCACTTCGGCTACAAAGGGGAGTGTACGAGTACACGGTTTTTCCCTTTGGTATGTCATTGAGCCTGCGAGTGCTCGTGCAGTGTACCAATGCGGCCATAGCTCCACTGCGGCGACAGGGGATCGGTCTGTCGACTTAACTTCGACGACTGGTTAATTGCTGGCTCAGAGGAGGAGGTGGCACGGCACACGGCCGTGGCCCTCTCCCACCTGACGTCGCTATGTTCACAATCAACGTCCAGAAGAGCGTTCTGGTTCCATCTCAGCGGACCACCTTCTGGGGGATCTCGCTGGACTCGAACACGCTCAGAACGCGGCTGTCCAAGGGCAGGTTAGACAGCGTCTTAGCTTGTGTGAGGTCTTTTCGCGTAGGGCGTCAAGTCACTTACAAACTAAGCATGCAGGCGGTGAGTCTCATGGCTTCAGTCATTCACCTAATCCGCTTGGGCAGGTTCTACATGAGACCTGTATAGAGGTGGCAGCGGGCTCTTCGGATCCCACTCACCTCAGGCTTTCAGCAAGTGGTGGTGTTTCCAGGGTGTCGTGGAGACACTCGGATCGTGGTCGCAGGTGGCTTTTCTGTCCCAGGGGGTCAGTATAGGCGCTGTGATATCACAGAAGGTCATCACCACGGACGCCAGCCTCACAGGGTTTTTCCTCGCTCTCAAACAGTTCGGTGCTCGGTTTCCGGGTTGTTCTATCTCAATCAGAACATACAACACCGCGACCATGTGCTATGTCAACAAGCAGGAAGGTTTGGCCTCCCTGGTGTTGGACGGATTGGCGTGCGAGATGGCGCTGTGATGCGACTCACGTCTCGCGTCCATTCAGGCGTTCCAGGTGCCGAGCCTCCTGAACGAACTGCTTTATGCTTTCCCACCAATAGAGCTGATCCTCCCCATGTGGGGGAGGGTCAGGCTCCGAGGGTTGTTGATGTTGCTGGTGGCCCCAGCATGGGACACGTAGAGGTCAGGAGATAAGCTCCTCTCCTTCACGACGTGCCTTGGGCCCTCCTTGTCGGCAGGGACTTGCTGCGGCAGGGAGGGGGGACGCCCTCAGGACCTAGACCTATGGGTCTGGCCCATGAGAGGGTGAATTTGAGCTCGTGTGGCCTTCCCCCTGACGTGATGGCTACCATCCAGGGCGCAAGGGCCGTGTCCACGAGGAATGCTTACGAGGTCAGATGGGGGTTGGAACAGTCACCAGTGGTGGTGGCTTTCCAGGCCTCGATGTGTAGCATTCTTACTTCTGCAGGGAAGGCTAAATCAGGGTTTATCCTTCTCGACGGTGAAAGTGTATTTGGCTGCCATTTCGGCTTGCCACCTAGGTTTCGACGATGGCAAGACGGTGGGTCAGCATAACTTCGTGCGCCGATTTATGAACGGCGCCAGAAGGGCTAGACCGGTCAACAGGCCACTGTTCCCAGTCTGGGAGTTGACGGTGGTGCTGGAGGCACTGTGCCGTCACCCGTTCGAGCCTTTTGAGTCTATGGACCTGAAGGTCATTAGTCTAAAAACGGTCCTTTTGGTGGCCCTGTCCACGGCTAAACGGGTCAGTGACTTGCATGCGCTCTCGGTGAGCCCGGAGTGCATGAATTTTCTGAACAACGACAGGAAGGTTTTGCTAAACCAAACCTGGCGTTCGTTACAAAGACCGGGGTGGTGGCCCCAGATCCGGTTGAATTGGTGGCTTTTCATCCGCCTCCCTTCGCTTCGGCGGAGGACAGGCGGTTACATTGCCTCTGCCCGGTGAGAGCTTGAAGCTCTATTGCCAGAGGACGGCGGCCAGTCGCTCATCGACACAACTCTTTGTCTCTTTTGGCGTGGGGGTTCAGAGGAAGGCGGTCACCAAAGCGACGCTTTCTAGATGGATCCGTGATGCCATTAAGCTGGCTTATGTGTGTAGTGGTGTCCCTGTCCCGGGGGGTCTGAGGGCCCACTCTACTAGAGGCATGGCTACGTCCTGGGCTCTCTACAAGGGAGCTTCGATCCAGGAGATTTGTGCGGCTGCAAATTGGTCGTCGCCGTCGACTTTTGCGGCCTTTTACAGTCTGGACGTGGCGGCGTCATCAATGGCGCACGCTGTCCTGGGTGTGGCTGCTGCCTCCAGGTCAGTGGAGGATAGGGAGTAGGCTTGGGGCCTTTTCTCCATATCTTCCGACTTCCTCTTTAGGTTTCCTTGGGACCAGCAGGGCTGTGTCTTGGGGATAGGGCCCTGCTCCTCATTATTATGAGGCGGACTGTGTCTGCCTGTTAGTAAATAGGGCAGACTCTAGAGTCTGTCAGGGCCTACTCTTGTTATCTATCCCGCACCCCAGCCCGGTGGGCTGGGGGGGCGCCCAGGGGCCGTGAGGTCGTGGACCTATGGCCTGGGGGTCTTAGGTCACGTCCGGGGGGGACGTGACCTAGGAGCTGAGGGGCGTGCGGGGTTGTCAGGGTTGTGTGGCTCATTACCTCAAGGGGGGTTTATGAATCCCATAGTGAGTAGTAAACGGAGAACCGTGGTAAAACTAGAGGTTACGAATGTAACCCCGGTTTTAGTAGGTTCGGAGTTTACTACTCACCAGACACCCCTTTCTGTGCGCATTTGGCATGCAGAGAGGAGAATGTTAAGAGGAAGAGCCTACGTCACGAGGGAGCTTTATACTCCCGGGTCTTCCGGACTCGTGACATACCCTTAGCCAATCAGTATTGGCACCGGGAGCGTGTGTGTTGCTCTGTCTCATCGCCTGAGGGCGCTGATATCCCATAGTGAGTAGTAAACTCCGAACCTACTAAAACCGGGGTTACATTCGTAACCTCTAGTTTTTATTCCTACCCCAATAAAGCCTTGCAATGCAGATTAGGGAGTGCTGTTTCCTGAGCTGTGGTCTGTTTCTCACACACTTCCTTTTGTAGGAAACGACTGAACGACAACACCTTGAGCTTGTAGATCTTGCTACTTTTGCAATTTTTTTATTTTAATCCTGAAAAGTAACACACACACACACACTCACACACACACACACACACACACACACACACACACACACACACACACACACACACACACACACACACACACACACACACACACACACACACACACACACACACACACACACACACACACACACACACACACACACACACACACACAACACACACACACATTACAGCCCGACCGATGTATCGTTCTGGCCTACCGGTATATATGACTTTTTTGACGCTATCACATCATCAACTGCAAACTAAAATGGGCAGAGTATATTATACACAAGAAACATAGTTCTCTCTAGGGGGCACGGTGGCACAGTCGGTAGTGCTGTCGCCTCACAGCTAGAAGGTCCTGGGTTCGATTCCCGCAGGGGACGTTATGGGTGCTGGGGGCGTGTTCTCTCCGCGTCATCAGTGCCCATACCCTAGGTGGGGTTGGCGAAAGGGCCTTTCTGTTTGGAGTTTGCATGTTCTCCCCGTGTCTCCTAGGGTAGGTACCCTCACAAAAACATGCAGTAATCCTGGTCACTATACTGCCTCCCCCTGGCCAGCCGGGGCGCCTGATGGAGGGGAAGGGAACTGGTTGGAATAACGTGTTCCTTCCACGCGCTACGTCCAACCAGGGAAACTCTCCCCTGTCAGGTGATAAGAAGGTCAGTTGGCTCTCATGCATTGAAGGAGGCATGAGCTCGGCCCTGGCCTCCCTAGGTTGGCAGAGGGAAGGTAGTGCCCAGGATTACATAGACAATTGGCACTGGGTGTAAAAAATAGGGTTACAAAATAGCGGGATAAAAAAAAAAAAGAAAAAAAAGAAACATAGTTCTCATTTTGTTTTAACCCCCTAGCATTGTTAGTGAGGAGCTCTACCTCAATGCGATCCAGGTTTGGATAAAGGGTAAAGGTTGAATAAATATTCCTATCATATGTATATATTTTTTTCTTTTTTTATTGCCCTAAATATGATTAAATATGATGATATAAGAGAGGTATTTATTAGTAAAATGTCTTCTATTTGTGCTGATTTCCTTGCGTTAGATGATTATGAAAAACTCGAGATGGAAAAGAGCATTTGTTGTGGCAAATTTAATATGTCAAGCTTGGGAGAGAAGACAGAACATAATTCTGAGCTGTAAAGGAATGTATTATGTGAATACAAACATGTTGTAATCGTATGGTGTCTTATAAACCCATGAGGGTTGGGGCACTTAGTGTGAAGGACACGAAAATAAAATTATCAATCAATCAAAAAAATACAAGTGGGAGATAATTGTACTTCCTCTTAGCAATTAGCACTTTCCCTTTTCCCTCAAGGATATGAAATGAGGAGAGGAGACTTTCTTTGTCCGGCAATCCCAGCTGGCAGATTCGGCAGCGAATACACACTATCTTTTAATGATTCTAATAATCGGTTCAGGAAAATAAAAGAAGACATATCACACTTAGTATTTTTTCTGCCTTGTTTTTCGATGTGCACAGTACTACATCATTTAACTGAGTTCTCTAAAGAGCACAGAGTAAGTTCCTGACTGAAACTTACTCTCTGCTCTTTAAATAGCTCAACAAAAATATATTGCAGATTGAAAAACTAAAGATCAGCAAACAATGTATGAGATGTCTTATTTGATTTTCCTGAGGGAAAAAAACGTTGCTTATTTAGAAGCTTGTCCACCCGGCTCTGATTGACTTCAATGCATTCAATCAAACTTCCGTCTCCAGTTTTCCTCTCAGTGCGTCTACTACGGCGCATGCTATTGGGTAAATCGTCTGTCCTCTCCTTATATATTATATCCTTGCTTTCCCTTCCCTATTGGGCCTTCCTCTCTGCATGTACTGTACATTTCCTTTACTTTTCAATGGTAGAAATCATCCTTTGCTCAAGAACAAACTCCTGCAGAATGAGACTCATTTTGTGAGAAAAATGACCCCCTAGTGTGCACCTCCAATCCTGCTGGTCTTGCATTCTCCATAACTGTTGCTGGAAGTGAGCGTATGCATGTGTGTGTGCGTGTGCTTGCGTGCGTGTGTGTGTGTGTGTGTGTGTGTGTGTGTGTGTGTGTGTGTGTGTGTGTGTGGGGGGTACATTTCTCCTGAGTAGCTATTTACTGAGGCGTGCAGGTTAAATGGTTTTTCATCAAGGCACCCTGGGATCTGCATCAGCAAGCCCCGCTCGCCTCGCCACTGTTCCCGACTACAGCTGGCCGTGTGTGAAGGAGGAGGGAGAGTGGACCGGTGTGACGGCAGTACATACTACTGTATTATGGTCCTGTAATGACACACCGCGATAGGAAAGCTTTGAAAATATGCCATTAAGGAAAGTAAAAGGGACCTTTCATACAGTCAGTAGGGTTATATTGAATTGACTGGCTGGCTGAGCCTTTGTTCTCTCTTATATTTTTATGTACATATTCTGTCATATATGTGGTAATGGAGTGGTTCACTATCCATTTCGCACCAAGCCCAGATTCCTAATGAAGAGTGTATTGTGTATTTTGGCTAGTTTGAGATCCTAAGGCTGCTGTATATCAAGAGTAAAAGGAGAACAGTGATATGGGACATGTAACAAGGATGGATTATCAAATTTAAGTGGAACACAAACTCTGGTCATAGGCTCCAACGGTAGCCTACTGTACTGCACGAACTTAAAGACGATTCTTCCACCTTAATCCCATTGTTCTGATTTGAGGAGGCATGTGAGGCATTGTTCACAAAGAAGAATGGGATTTATGTAGAGAATTGGCAATGTTTTCCTTTAATGTCACAGTCTAAAGCATTTAAAACCATCCACCTTAATGTATATACACATTACTATATCTGCTGCTATTTTAACTGCATAGCTGACCCGTTTCCTTCTTTCTTTCTATATATCTCTATTGTTTTCCCCTTTCTTGAAAACTGCGCCTGTGACAATACATTTGAAGTTGAAGTTAACCATTAAACCCCAGGATCCATATTCTGAGGGAAAACTTTCGCAGAAAATAGCCGATCTACATCGGCTATTTTCCAGCGAAGATATTTAATGCGGGGCGAAAACAGAAAAGACACTAGCGTATAGCCCTGAGGGACTCCGCTCAACCATATGGGGTTCAATTGGTTAAAGGCATTGATGAATGGAGAGCTTTGTTTGTGGCTGATTTTCATTGACTGTATGGTATGGTTTCTCTGTGACCTCCAGGCTCCAGTAGCTGCCGGTACTGCTCCACTGAAGCATACATGTCACAGGCATGTGATAGGGCTGTGAACGCCGCAGAGTGCTTTCCAAGTACCAATACACGTATTACACTCATATACGTATATGAGCTTTGCACGCACAAAGGGAGATCATACTGTACATGCATACATACATACATACATACATACATACATACATACATACATACATACATACATACATACATACTAGGGGTGTGCCGAATTTCACCAAACGATACGATACGATATTTGGCTCACAACTTCGATACGATACGCACTTTTTTTATTATGAAAAATATATGGGGGAGAAAAAAAGCAAATGCAAACAAATAATTCTGTTTTTGCATTATTCAGATGTGCGAACTTGTAGCTTTTCAGCTACAATAGCTGTTTTGAATCCAAATAGGGCAATAGTGTGACACCTGACCCGAAAAAAAAACATGTTGTCACCCTTTTCACCTCGGGGCTGTTTGCATGCCTGATTATTATTATGTAAAAAAAAAAAAAAAAAAAAATTAAAACAATATTTTTTTTTCTTCAAAACGATACATATCGTCACGAAACGTATCGCGATATATCGCGGGACGATATATCGGCACACCCCTAATACAACATACATACATACATACATACATACATACATACATACTGTACATACATACAACTATGTTTCAAACTATACAAAACATACACATATATGTGTGTATTCTATATTTTCGCGATTATGAGTATAGATGGGTTTCCGCGCGACCGTCATCAAAGAGCAGAGTCCGCAATCTGCGCATGCGCGGGGGAGAACGAACCGGAAGCGCCATTCACTCTATTGTTATTTTCGGGATTAGATAGGCATAATGCTGCTATTATAGGCATAATAGGCATAATGCTGCTATTATATACAAACAGATCCAACTTCCGACAAATCATTTTTATTGAGTAAAGAAGATATTACAAACTGCATCATTCTAATCTACTTTCATTAAACCTGGTGAAGACCATTTATTTTATGGGTAATAGGGTATAGGATATTTTTTAGGGTAATAGCGCCCTCTACAGGCTCATCTCCGCCACTGCGCGCGCATCATCCTCTCATGTTTACAAACAGGAACCCATCTATAGGATTCGACGAAGAGATCAAATTAGATTAGATCAAACAATATCATACAGTATACGGACTGCCAACTTCCTATTACAGTATATCTCCACAAATTATTGTCCTTGTACGATAGGCTATGTACTGTATGTATGTATGTGTGACATGTATATATTTTTCTGCTCTATGGGACCTCTCTCTCTCTCTCTCTCTCCTCTCTCTCTCTCTCTCTCTCTCTCCTCTCTCTCTCTCTCTCTCTCTCTCTCTCTCTCTCTCTCTCCTCTCTCATCTCTCTCTCTCTCTCTCTCTCTCTCTCTCTCTCTCTCTCTCTTCTCTCTCTCTCTCTCCTCTCTCTCTCTCTCTCTCCTCTCTCTTCTCTCTCTCTCTCTCTCTCTCTCTCTCTCTCTCTCTTGTCTTCTTAACCGCCCCCCTTCTTTCTCTCTCTATTCCACCCATATATCTTCTCTCTCATCGCCCTATCTTGTCTCATTTTCTCGGTGCCTCTTTCTCTCTCTCTCTCTCTCTCTCTCTCTCTCCGTCTCTCTAGTTCTTTGTGTCTGTGTCTCTCGCCCTCTCTCTCTCTCTCAGGGCTATCTTCTTCATGGTCAGTGTGTTGTAGCGTTAATTGATCAGTGCTCAGAGAGAGGGACAGCCGTACCGGGGTAATGTTGGATGAGCTAGAGCCTGCCTCCACCGGGGGAGACTAGATTAGCAAGCTGACACCATCTATCTACTGGGCAGGCCGGCCAGACAGCCAGAGAATGATGAGAGCAAGGGTGGAGAGAGAGAGAGGGAAAGAGAGAGAGAGAGAGAGAGAGGGAAAGAGAGCGAGAGAGAGAGAGAGAGAGAGAGAGAGAGAGAGAGAGAGAGAGAGAGAGAGAGAGAGAGAGAGCAAAATAGTAAGAAACATAGAAGAAAGATGGAGGTGAAGGAAAGAGAGGAGTGAGACAGACAGACAGACAGAGAAAGAGAGAAACCAACAGAGAGTCCCAGAGAGACAGAGACAGTACAGTAGTGGATGACAGAGTGTGGGGGAATTGGAGATCTTCTCTCTACTGGTTATCCAGGTTTGCCAGTGACCTCAGTACTGGTAAATCACTGGTCTTATATTGTCTTTTCATCACCAGCAACAGATGAGAAAAAAACGGGTTAAAGAACTGCACTAAAAATTGACCTTTGGTGTCCTTGAGCCACAAGCATACACAGACTATAAGAGTGTGATATATCCAGTGAAGGACAGGACCAGACGAGCATGCATTAAAACTAGTGCTACTGTATGTTATTGACGTGTTAACGCATGACCGAATTGACATTGTTCATATTTTTATCGATGTCACTCAAAACATTACGTTTACCCCCGAACCTCTGAATGATATCATATTTTAGTCTGGACAGAGCCGAACCGAACTTCATTTAGGCATTATTAGTGGACTTCTGCACCTGCCTTTTGATGTTAACAGTGTCATACACTGTATGACACTGTTAACACATTGATGCCAAAAACGGTCCGGACCGTTTTTGAGGGTCCAAACGAGAAGTGCCGAAAACGGTCCGGACCGTTTTTGACCCAATTCTTTTTTATACATG
>NC_137616.1:36401488-36407916 GCF_963280865.1 Gymnoscopelus braueri | reverse complement strand
TAACATCAAAAGTCAGGTGCAGATACACTCATACGTTGACAAGCCCCCAGCCCCCCAGCTTAAAACCACTTCCAGAACACCTTTGATTATACAGAGAAATGCTGTGTTATGCAAAATGTCCCATTTCAAGTTCTTAAAATGAATTGTATTGGATACATAATGAAAGCATAGTAATAATAATAAATAATAATACATTTGGATGCATACTGCTCTGTATACAATACAATGCACTGCTTTTCAATTCATCATTCAAGTTTGAGCCAATAAAGATATGCGCGATTAACTTCACAAATCATGTGATTAACCCATTGAGACCTGGAACTGTCTCATTTTTAGATTTGAGCTAAAAAGCATTATTTTACACTTTGGGCTATTCAAAAATAGCAGATATACAAGCTCATAGCGCGGCACCGAGTGCCGCGCTACGAGCTTGTAGATCTGCTATTTTTGAAAATTCGTGAAAATTCGTGAAAATCTTTGAAAATATATATTTTTAAAGCGAAAATTTTTAACTCAAATCTTTGCTTCTGGGGGTCCCTGGAACAAAATATTTTGATGGGGGTCCGCGGCCAAATACATATCATTTTGG
Source organism: Gymnoscopelus braueri (assembly GCF_963280865.1). Classification (NCBI taxonomy): domain Eukaryota; kingdom Metazoa; phylum Chordata; class Actinopteri; order Myctophiformes; family Myctophidae; genus Gymnoscopelus; species Gymnoscopelus braueri. The sequence goes on along the minus strand of NC_137616.1, from coordinate 36,407,327 downwards.
GGGTCCTTGACATGAAAAAGTTTGAGAACCACTGATATAGAAACACACGTTTTTCAGAAAACTGTTGAGATTTAGGAGACATGTAGAATCGGCTTCAGGTCTCAATGGGTTAATCGCGATTAAAAATTTCCATCGCTTGACGGCACAAATTAAAACAGTATCTCAGACGTACCTTGGCTAGAGTGGGTGAGTTGGTGAGGGTCTCCGAGAGGCGTGGGTACGTGTAGGAGCTGTACGGATGGGCCTGAGGTGGATTCTTGAAGGCCCCGCCGGCGGCGTAGGGCACGCCGGGCTCCTGCAGCCCGGAGCCGGACCGGGACCGCTGGCGTATGGCCGGCGTCGGGCTGGTCTGGCCCACGTAGGAGCTCTTGGGCCGCTGTACGCCGTACTCGTCCCTCGGCGCCCCGTAGCTCCACTCGCTGTCCGGGTAGTTGATCTGCTCGCTGTGGAGCGAGGCGCGGGACGGCGTGCCCACCGACGTGTCGCGGTAGTCCTGGCTGGAGGAGCCGCCCACCGACGCCCGGTAGTACCCGCTGGAGCCCACCCCGCTGCCCGCCGTGGACGCCGCCTCGTCGCCCGCCGAGCGGCCCTTGCTCTCCAGGTAGGCGTGGTAGTCCGGCGGCAGCTTGCCGTAGTCCGACTTCTGGGGCATGGCGTCCGGGTAGAAGTGGCTGCGTATGGGGTGCGCGTGGCCGTTCTGTTTGGGGAAGCGATAGTGTCGCCCCGTGGACCAGTCCCCGTCCACGGAGAAGCTGGGCTTGCCCTGCGGCGCCTCCGGGGGGAAGTCCCTGCCGGACGCGTCCAGGTCACAGGAGTAGCGGGAGTAGTAGTGGTTGAAGCCGTTCTCCTCCGGCGGGTGGGCGTGGGCGTGGGCGTGGCCGCCCCCCTGCAGGGGCTTGGGGCCCCCCCCGGCGCCAGCCTGGTGGGCGCCGCCCGGCGGGCTCTCCTTGCGCAGGGAGTTGGAGCGCGTCACCGAGATGTTGTCGAAGTCCTCCAGGAGGCCATTGATGGAGGCGTCTTTGGGCGGGCGGTTCCCTCGGACGATGGTCTACACGGGAGAAAGCGAGCACATGCCCAGTTAGACACACACACACGCATACGCCCACACACGCACACACACACACGCACGCACACAGTGGTGGAAAGTAACTAAGTACATTTACTTAAGTACTGTACTTAAGTAAAATTTTGAGGTATTTGTACTTTACTTGAGTAGTTCCAATTTCCAATACTTTTACTTCTACTCCACTACATCTCAGAGGCAAATATTGTACTTTTACTCCACTACAATTATTTGAAAACTTTTGTTACTAGTTACTTTTCAGATATAAACTATGATATAATGAAACATACATTAACCACTTTAGCCCTATTTTATACATAGGCTATTTGAAAATAGCAGATCTACAAGCTCACAACGCGTCGCAGCGCGACGCGTTGTGAGCTTGTAGATCGGCTATTTTCAAATATTTAGTACTTTTACTTTTGGTACTTTAAGTACATTTTGATGCCAATACTTTTGTACTTTTACTCAAGTAAATTTTTTATTCTGGACTTTTACTTGTAACAGAGTATTTTTATATTGCTGTATTGGTACTTTTACTTAAGTAATGAATTGGAGTACTTTTTCCACCACTGCGCACGCACACACACACGCACACACACGCAGGAGGGCTCACTCATGTTTGGGTTGATGGATGTCTCGTAAATAACCCTGATACCTTGGGTTGCGAAACCTTTTTGTTTCGGGACAACCAATCAAGGCTGCCTGAAAGCCAAGGGACAATGAATTGGAATTCACCGTGTTTTTTGGATCCAATGCTGTTCACTCTCGAACACGCGCCATAAAACTGTTCCAGCTGGAATTTCAATTCACGTGTATCAGGGATATGTGACAAGTATTAAATTAACCACTTTCAACCTCGCAATCGCCATTTTGGGCATGTCATATAGCGAAAACTTTATAAAAAAAATCGAGAGAGAGAGAGAGAGAGAGAGAAAGAAGAAAAGAAAAGAAAATATTTATTTTTATTTTTAGAAAATAGCAAAAATAGTCGATCTACACGCTCACAACGGCTATTTTCACTTATTGTCGTATGACAAAGTATATATAGGGCTTAACCCGTTCAGGCCTACAAAATTTAGAAACAGTTTTTTATTGATGTTGCTATGTCACTGGCTCTCAAACTTTTTCATGTCAAGGACCCCAAAATGTATATGTATTTGGCCGCAGACCCCCATCTCAAATATTTTGTTCCAGGGACCCCCAGAAGCAAAGATTTGAGTTACAAATGTTAGCTTTAAAAAATATAATAAGATTTTCCCAAATTTTCTTGATTTTTCAAAAATAGTAGATCTACAAGCTCATAGCACGGCACTGAGTGCCGTGCTATGAGCTTGTATATCTGCTATTTTTGAATAGCCAAAGTGTAAAATAATGCTTTTTTAGCTCAAATCAAAAAATGACACAGAAGTAAAAGTGAATGCCAGCATCTACTGTATATGTGAGAGAGCAAGGCATCAATTCTACACACCGGCTGTATGCCGTTGAGCTGGGATGCAGCTTATTATTACAAAATGTATGGAAACCAATGACAGCAGAGATACCTTGGATGTTAAGAGGAAAGCAGGCGGTAGATTGAGACAGCTAATTCCTGCCCCATTTCCCTCGCTACGGATTAGCTTCACTTTCAGTGGGCTGATGATCGGGTTAAATTAATAGTCGTGACATTTGTTACGGCCGCTCGCCAGGCTCGTGAATGCACTCACACATTATGTGGAAAGAGGCACACGCACACACACCACACACTCACTGACTTGCACGTATACTCACAAGCGCGTGCACGCACACACTTACACACAGTACACGCATGCTTACAGTGAGTGAATAAAAGCACGTGGGTGGTTCTCATCCCCTCCTACATTCAACTAAGCACTTTACATGGCAATTTGTGTGTGTGTGTGTGTGTGTGTGTGTGTGTGTGTGTGTGTGTGTGTGTGTGTGTGTGTGTGTGTGTGTTTGCGTGTGCGTGTGTGTGCGCACTCGCACATCCGTGGGTGCGCAACTTCACTATGTGCATAATACTGTAAATTCCTGAGCGGTAATTTCAATCTTCTGACCACTTAACAAAGTCAACAGGCTGCCGTGTTAATCCATTCAATCTGGGAATGCATCTGTGCAATTTGTTGGATTTCTTTGGGCTATTCAAAAATAGCAGATCTACCATCTCATAGCGCGGCACGCGCTATGAGCTTGTAGATCTGCTATTTTTGAAAAGCCAGTATAAAATAATGGTTATAGCAAAATTCTAAAATGACAGTATGGGTTGCCGGATTGAACGGGTTAATTGTTTTGTCACTGGCACCTCAAGCCAAGACACATTCCTTGTAAACCCCTTTATTACTATAGCAATAAAATGTTCAGATATGACTTCTGTATTCATGTGGCGTATTCGAGTGTTTTCAAACTCTTATCTCAAGGCACAGCCCTCCCAGCTGGCAATGTTATTGACCAGAACATTATCAGTGTAGCTTCATAAAGCTGTAGTCATAACACAGCGGAACATATTTGATGAGTTACTTTCCTAATACTGAACTGCAGGGGTTTTATTTGGTCAGCGACAATAAAGCAGGTGTGAGCTAACAATGATAGAGTAGTCTGGTGACACACTTTTCTGCACTACAGAGTTTTAGGGACCGTTTGTACACTCTCAGAGTTAAATTAACACTGACGATTGTAATGATTAATGACTCCTGCTCCCTCGTTCTGTCTAGTTTTGCTCACGGTCTACAGGGATGTACACTGGAATCATAATCAGAGGCCTGCTTAGTAGGGGTGTGCCGATATATCGTCCCACGATATATTGCGATACATTTTCGTGACGATATGTATCGTTTTGGAGGAAAAAATATTTCGTTTTGAATGTATACATTTTTTTCCACTTTTTTTTCACCCAATAATAATAATGCAAAAACAGAAGTATTTGTTTGCATTTGCTCCCCCCCCCCCATATATTTTCATAAGCTTCCCCCCCCCCCATATATTTTCATAATAAAAAAGTGCCATATATCGTATCGTATCGTGAAATTAGTGTATCGGCATACCCCTACTGCTTAGGCTAACTGCTGTGAATGATTCTCCGTCAATAGATTGTATACTGCTGTATATTCACTGAAGATTGACTGTACAGAATACGTAGTTGTCCGTATTCCCATGTGTTTAGCTGGATGACACTGAACATCAGCCTCACGTCATAACCATTGTCAATAGTCTGTACATATATATGCATCCATGGTTGATAGATGTATGGCCATATTACTGTTGATAGATTGTACATGATACTTATGCCTACATTTATCTATTAATAATAGATAATGCTAACTCAGGCAGTCCAAGTGCAGATGGCCAGGCCAGACTTTAAGTGTTCTTATTTTTTATAATTGTTATTTTACTACTTTTATTCTCTCTCTATTCTTACCTGTATCTGTGCGTTTCATGCCTATACTGCAGTGCTGCTATTGTATGACACCTGAGTTTTCCCACTCCTGGGTTTCTCCCCCGTGATCTGAACTCTCAGCTCAACAGCAAGAGTGTCGTATCAGCACACTTTGACAGACAGACGCCTTTTCACACACACACACACACACACACACACACACACACACACACACACTCTCTCTCTCTCTGTCATACGTGTCCTACTGTAACTTGCCCATGTCACATGTGCTGAGCCAGAGAAAAGCTGCGATAATCATCACCTTTCCATGTTCGCTGCTAAGACAGGGACATCCCCTTCCCCCAAGACACACACACACGCACGCACCCACGCACGCACACACACACGCTGCACAGTCTGTCCATCTATAAACGTATGAAGCCTCAGCTCAACTAACTATTTCAACCTCAGTGTCTCTCTCTCTCTCTCATGCAGCTCTCCATCCTCCAGCACGTTGCTCTTTAAAATTCTCTCTCTCTCTCTCTCTCTCCTCTCTCTCAGAGGCCAGGATGTTTGGTGCTGTGAACTGGAACCCAAGGTGAACCGCTTGTAAACCAATGAGTACAGTCTAGCTGAGGAGAGGAGGAGAGGAGGAGAGGGGTGGAGGAGAGGAGGAGAGGGGTGGAGGAGAGGAGGAGAGGGGTGGAGACAAAGCTAGATTTGCAGGGACGGGGGGGGGTACTCATTTTTATGGCTGGTGGGGATATGTTGCTTTATCCTTGCTTATGGTCAGATTGGATCAAATATATTTCCTTTTGGGAAATGTAGACTCTCTGATATGTTGATGATAATATATGATAATATCATGACAGTCAAAATGTGTCAATTTGTTATTGTTTTTAACTTAAAAACAATAGCTAAGCCGATATAATGTACAAGCTTGCGACGCTTCGTGATGCGACCCTTTTCTTTTTACAAATGGAACCATGGGTGGAGTCCAGGGGCGGATGAGAGGGGAGGAGGGGAGGAGGGGAGGAGGGGAGGAGGGGAGGCGTAGATGAGAGGCGAGGGGAGGAAACAGAAAGGGCTTTTTAAACAGGTCACTGCCTGGACATCTATCACACAGTAGACAGATGTTCCAGTGGTGTGCTACAGAGCTGAGGCGTGTGCACAACAAACAACAAACAGACACAGCACGCACAGGTCATAGTTCATCTCACCACACATAACGTACACTCTTCTTTCTGTTTAATTCAGGGGTCTTCAACGTTTTTCAGGCCAAGGACCCCCCTTAGCTAAGAGAGAGATTAAGCAGGGACCCCCAGTACATAAAATATTATAAAGATAGCTTCATAGACATTGTTTAACAGCACTATCATCAGTGTTGTGTAAATACATTTTGT
>NC_137616.1:36356488-36396488 GCF_963280865.1 Gymnoscopelus braueri | reverse complement strand
ACACACACACACACACACACACACACACACACACACACACACACACACACACACACACACACACACACACACACACACACACACACACACACACACACACACACACACACACACACACACACACACACACACACACAAACGCAACAGGACCATGGGCCTATAATGCCTTCTGCAAATTACCACCATCAGATTTAAAATTGCCTAGCCTTAATAATCCCCTCAAATAGGCATGCTGGGGTTCATGTGGTTAATGCTATTGATAATAATGTAATGGCGTTTTCATTTTGTCAAGGTGCACTAATGTTTTCATATTGCTGGATAATATGGATAATATTAATATTTTATATTGCACATGCATATGTTTTCATGTTGAGTAGTCTGCATTCCTCTGTCCTGACTTCTATAAATAGCACTAGTCAAAGAACTACACATCCGGACAACCGGCACTTTGTTGGCACTGCCCACCAGCTGCTCAAAGCCCCGGAAGATAACAAAGGAACGGCCGGGAATGGGCGGAAGTGCCGCATGGGCTTGCAATCTTTTGCGGCTACTTGCTGTCACTGTGTGACCACACCATATTTGACTTGGACACAATGCAGGAAGTCAGGTGTAACTCATCTGCTGTAGTCATTGTGCTGTAAGTCAAGACTCTACTGCCCTCTTCTGCAATTTACTGAGTAACACATGGTGTACATTATGAATTAGTTTTAGACTAAATGAATGATGCACACCAACATAAAAGGAATATCCACGAGGTTTAACAGATGCAAAAATATATAATTTTTTAATGATGATCCATAGTGATTTTCTTTTTAAAGGGCTACCAAAATAAGATTTATCAATTCATTAAGCTGGTTTGCGAGTATTCCTTTTGTCTTCTTGGTATATTGTTTGGCTTAAGCACCTGACTGAAAACCCCTTTTTGTCTCGGCCCCTAGGGACCGGAGGTCCCATCGGCGAAAGTAATCCGACAGAACTAGCTGTGTCCGTGGCCAGGGAAATGCGGGTTAGAGTTTGAGTTTTGTCAGGGGGTTGGCCTTATCTGTCAAAGTTGCCGTCTTCCGCTCCGCCCATGGCGATTGCGATTGGATGTGTCACCAAATTACGTGGCTACATCACAGTCACGTTGACTGCGTTTAGATCAAAGAAAAGGAAGTAACGTGACTTATGGGCTGACTGTGATGTGAATTGAATGTGACGTGATGTAAAAGAAAACTTATCAAACAGTTTTACTATGAACAGTTCTTACAGTTCTCAGTGTAATGGCTTGGAGATCTGCTATTTTTGGCAAATGCTCCCATCTATCTGTGGCATTAGTGACAGTCTTGTTCCAATGTACAAGATGTCTGTCTTTCAGTAAAATAAATCTGGAACTCTTTGTCCACTGATCTCAAACTTGAGACTGATGGCAATCTTTTTAACAGAGTATCAAATTATGGTTGAAAAAAACACAGTGCTCACTTGAACAGATGACTGAATTATTGTTATGATAATGTTGCGTCTGTTTATTAGTTTCTGTATGTTCAATTCTGATTTGTGAAGTGTGCGACAATTCAAGATCAGGTCTAGGATATTGATAGATTTCTTTTATGTGAAATCATTATTAGGCTACACAGTGTAGCTGTCCCATTTTTGTGTCCGATATAACGTGAAATCACCCTACTATGGGGGTACTAAGGCGTAATAAGGGGATAGCCCTTGTTTGGACAAATCAACAAGAGTGCTAACGTTTTTCTCATCTTTATTATACAGGTACCGTAGGTGAAATCTTTCAAATGTCTTTCGAAAAAGTTAACACCCCAGCCCCCTCAGACCTAACCTAATACTTGCACGCACGCACGCACGCACACACACACACACACACACACACACACACACACACACACACACACACACACACACACACACACACACACACACACACACACACACACACACACACACACACACACACACACACACACACACACACACACACACATCAAATAAACAATGAGGTCAAATGGGGGGCAGATCGACCATACCTGTCACGCATTACATGACAGATTTTCACAAAACAAAAAAAAACAAAAAACAAAAAAACAAACCTGACACGTTATTAGCTGAGGCGCTGATTAGGTTTTAGGGCGAACACGAGCGGGATTTATTATTGGACGCGAGGATTTGTGAACGCTACGGTGATTAATATACAGCAGGGCTGGCTTGTTTCCTGAGGGCATCTCTCCCTCACCTGTTAGTGACAGCCGTGGTTCTCAAAATGGGCTCCTTTAACCATTTATACATTGGCTATTCAAAAATAGCAGATCTACAAGCTCACAGCGCATCACTTCGTGCCGCGCTGCGAGCTTGTAGATCTGCTATTTTTGAAACATTCTGGATGATATCGATAGATCGGCTGTTTTCGGCACGTGACACTGTTGTTACGACAAAGTATAAATATGGCTAGAGCCAGAATAGAAGAGTCACTGTTCGAGATCAAATCCTGTGTGTGCGTGTGTGTGTGTACGCCAAGCCCCCAGAACCACGGTAGAACAGTGAAGCGGCCAAGCCTGGTGGTCAAATCTGATATTGCAACACTTCCGCATTTTGCGCGTGCATTTGCCGTTTGTGCGCCTGCTCACGACGCGTCACGACCCATAGAACCAATGTGGAACCAATATCTCTTACTTCCGGGTGCTTCAAAACGCCACTGAGCAATTTCATAGAAATGTATTGCTGGGGGGCGGGGCAATCCGCCCTCTAGATATATTATAACTCTATGGTGTACGCACTTTAATCTCTAACGGCTTTATGCCCTTCCATCCGATTACTCGACTCGACCCCACCGAAAAAAACTCACCATTATGCAGGGAGGTCAAGAGACCTGGAGCTCTTTTATAAAGAACACTTCACACATTTACTCCATTCTCTCTCTCTCTCTCTCTCTCTGTATGAGTCTGTACAGCATAGAGCATGTATGTACAGTAGCATGTGTGTGGAAGCGGATACGCACGCATACTGTATGGTGTGCAATGTGCATGTGTATTCAGTGCATACCATGCGGCTGTAGCGAGGCGATGGGGAGACCCTGATCGCCTGTGGCTGTGTCTCTGTCCTTGGATTCTTCAGGAATCTGTCACCCCCCCACACACCCCCCCACACACACACACACACACACACACACACACACACCAGCCTAGACATCTGCGACCAAGTTACCTATGTTCTCAATCTGTCATAGGTTGAGAATCTATATGAATCTATATGACAGACGCCCAGGGGGTCCTTGGGGGGCAACGCGCTGCAAGCTTGTACATCTGCAATTTTTTTTTGCTATTTAAAGTATTGGAAGTTTTGCATAAATTAGAATTTATTTAACACAAATGTTCTCTTCAGGGGGTCCCTGGTACAAAACATTTTCCAAAAGGCGTTCCACGGACAAATATATATGAATTTGGGGGTCCTTGGCACGAAAAGGTTTGAGAACTACACTAAGTGACCTATGACATTGCTGGGGCAAACTATTAGCTATCGTGGGGCAAACGATTAGCTATCATGGGGCAAACCATCAGCTATCATGGGGCAAATCATCAGCCATCATGCCCAGGATGTGTATGACACAAGGTGCGTCCAACGAGGAGAGATCAGAGATCAGCTACGGTGGTGTAACGACGACGCACAAACATAAAGCAACACCAAACTACTTCCAATCTGGTGTCCCTATTGTGGACGTGTCATAAATAATAGGCCAACATTATTTCCCATCATTTTTACAGTTTAACCCATTGAGACCTGAAGCCGATTCTACATGTCTCCTAAATCTCAACAGTTTTCTGAAAAACGTATGTTTCTATATCAGTGGTGCTCAATCTTTTTCATGTCCAGGACCCCCAAAATGATATGTATTTGGCCGCGGACCCCCATCAAAATATTTTGTTCCAGGGACCCCCCAGAAGCAAAGATTTGAGTTAAAAATGTTCGCTTTAAAAATATATATATTCAAAGATTTGCGCACATTTTTCACGATTTTTTAAAAATAGCAGATCTACAAGCTCGTAGCGCGGCACTCGGTGCCGCGCTATGAGCTTGTATATCTGCTATTTTTGAATAGCTCAAAGTGTAAAATAATGCTTTTTAGCTCAAATCTAAAAATGACACAGTTCCAGGTCTTAATGGGTTAATAATAAAAAAAATCGTGAATGAATGCCCATACTTGATCATACTACAGCGTCACACAAAAGTATCAAAAGTAGCAGATCCACAAGCTCGAAACGCGGCACGAAGCGCGGCGCGACGCGTTTTGAGCTTGTAGATCTGTTTTGACCCGACAGAGGGGAGAAGGAAATGCAACACAGGTTCATTTAGACACTTCAGCTCAGTAATAACCAATACTATTTATTAACGATTTACCATATTGCATATATAACCATTTACTGCCATATATTAACCATTAACTGCAATGATATTACATTCAAATTTGGCAGTGACTCTGCTCATGTGATATTACAGATTACCTGCGCACGCAGGACAACAGATTCTGAAATCACAAACCCCCAGAGCATAGCATAAAAATACAGTTTTACATAAACATAACATTGAACCTTCAATGCATAATTAAATAACCACATAGATATCATAGAACAGTCCACAGAATCAACCTATTAACCATATGAACTAAATGCCACAGGGAGGAGGCCGGGGAGGTGGAGGGAATATGAAAACCACAGCTGTACAACCAGCTGAACAGCTAAGCACGTAGAATGAACAGTGTGAACGTAGCATAAACCTCCTGCCTTCCGTGTCTACATGAACTATCGCCACGCTGTATTTCTCCAGCCGGAATCGAACCACCGAGGGGGACACTGTGATGACGTGGTCCACACACTGTCCACTCAGCCTACCAGCGTAGGCCACCAAAGCTGCATTTTATGTGCGGATAAAAACCACCATGCAGGTAAAGTTTAGCATCGTGTGTTTGGTTTTGCCCTTTCCAATCAAGAAGTTTCAGGGCAACTCCCCATCACTGTCAGGGAAATGTTTCGATCTGCCGACACCCCGACAGAGAGAGAGAGAGAAGGAGGAGATGACATGACGGGAGAGAGAGAGAGAGACCTCTCTCAACTCTCTACTCTACTCCGACTCACAGAGACAGACAGCAGCCAAACAGAGATCAATTAATCACCAGCGCTCATTAATCTCAGTCCTGTGAAGGACCCCCCCAACACACACACACAGACAGACACAGACATGCACACGCACACGCACACGCACACGCACACACCACCCTGTCTCAGTCACCTGTCCGTTCTACTTGTTTCACCACCGCCGTCACCACCAAGGTTCTCAAGAAACTAAAGTATGTACAAAACTCTGCCGCCCGCCTGCTCACCAGAACCCGATCCAGGGACCACATCACACCAGTCCTCTGTGACCTCCACTGTCTCCCAGTCGAGCACAGAATAAGACTTCAAAATAATGATCACTACCTATTAAAGCCCTCAACAACCAGGCCCCCGGCTACCTCTCTGAACTCATCCTTTTTTCACTGACGAAAACTAAATAAAAACTAAGGTACGATGACTAAAACTATGACTGAATATATTGACAATTTCGTCAACAAACTAGACTAAAATGTTAGGGTGGGACGAGTGGAGAAGAGATCCAGTAGAACTAAAAGACAAGTCATTTTATGTTTGGTTGCGTTCGGGTGTTGTGCTCTGAAAAATAGCTACTTTTCTGAATCAGGGCCCACTTGAAAATCTGAAAAGCATTTGCGGCCCACACAACTGAACTGACCACTTAACAGGTGGTCAGATGGGTGGGCCGTGTGCATTTTCAGAGCATGTTGTTGTGGGCTAAGTCAATCAATTGTGTTCCAGCCATTCATCACAATGATAACTCATTTTCAAAGGTTTTAAAGAAAGCATACCATGAAGTTTTTTTTTTACATAAATGTTTTATATATACCTGGAATGCCAATTTACCTGTGACACAGGTAAATTGGCTGTTACCTGTGGCCGAGGAGGCGCGAGGGCGCGCGCCGACCGGCCGAAGGTCTGCTGAGTCGAATCAGCGCCGTCCGAGTTGGAACCCGATAGGGGGAGAATAGATCTTTTTATGGGTTACTACAGTCTATGGTTAATATCCAGTGTCCACGACGACACACATGTGTGTGTGTGCATGTGTGCGCATGCACACACGCACACGCGTGCGCACACATGCGTGTGCATGTGTGCGCATGCATGCGTGTGGATTCAGTGTGGATTCAGTGTGCATTCATTGCCCTCTAGCGTTGGTTCTACAGAATGAAATGAAAACAAGCGCCCCTTTTCCAATTTACCTGGAATGCCAATTTACCTGTAACATATATATATATTATATTATCAATAAAATCTTAGTGTTTTGTCCATTATTTAGGAGCCCACTATCAACATACTCACGGCCCACCGAGTACCACTATTAAGTCCAGCCAAAAAAAAAAAAATAATAAAATCAGTCCAGTCCCCCGCACCTCGCGACCACCGCGAGCACGAGGCGAACCGAATTTACCGAATTATCCCCCCCAAAAATCAACAAACCCACCCGAAAAAAGCCGAAAAATTTCCACATGCATGTGTCCCCCCACGTCATATTCCATTCCGGCGCCTCTGGTTTGAACAGCGTTACTACAGTACAGTACTTCACAGTGATGTTACATTATGGGGGAGTCTGTGTTAAAGTTACAGGATAAGATTGTGATAGTGTATGATGAGACTGATATCACATTGGCAACATGCAGGCAGAGATAGTCCTGTCACAATTATTACATGATCGCCTAATCGCAATTATTTGAGATAACCGCAATTATTATTTTTGCATAATCGTAATGATCATTTTTTTCTTATTTATTTATTTAATTTTTAACCTAAAGACCAAGGAGATATGATTTGTTGAAGATCTAGACTCCAATCCACTTCCTTGTTAACTTAAAACTTAAACATTTTGTATCTTGGCTCCTGAGTACTTTTTTTTTCTATGAAAAATCTCTGGCAGTTTGTCAAACGCAAAAATAAAAAAGTTCTGGCAGTGAATGAGTTAAAAGCAAAACGAAATGTCATTTTTATTCATAATGATCCGATGTTCAATGAAATCGTTAATCACAATTATTTGAGTGACAATTAATCGTCAAGCAAAATGTCATAATCATGAGTGACAGCCCTATAGCCAGAGACAGGGAATAAAAGCATTATTTTTTAATGGTCGGGGAAAATTAGATTGAAGATTATGAAACACACTGACTTATGGACATCACTAAACTAAGAGACGGAGAATAGATATCACATCTATGGTATTTATTTAAGGAGAAAAGAAAGAAAATAATTGTATATATACAATTGTATATAATGTATTGATATTATATGCGATGTGACACATTGTGAGCTTGTAGATCTGCTATTTTCAAAATACTTTTATCGATTTTGAACAGGTGAAATATGGGACATTCTGCACAACGACTACACCTTTACTTTTGGTACGTCAAGTATATTTTGATGCCAATACTTTTGTACTTTTACTCAAGTACATTTTGATTACCGGACTTTTTACTTGTAACAGAGTATTTCTTCACGGTGGTATTGATACTTTTACTCAAGTAAGAAATGTGAGTACTTTTTCCACCCCTGTGGTTTAGTAGCCTAACAGCAGAACAGCAGAAAGTATGTTGTAGTTCTCTATTTGACCACACGAGGGCACCGTACACCCATGCAATGAACCGCAGCTAAGCGGTGATTCTCAGTCTCACTGAGTGAAGGAGACAGCAGACATTATGAAGTCACACTCAGCATGACGTCTCATTAATGTGAGCAGCTCATTCTCAGTACCAGTGATTCACATTTTGCATTATGCGGTAGACATCAGCAAAATGCAGTGGTGGAAAAAGTACTCAAATGTTTTGTCAATACTGTAGAAGTACTCTGTTACAAGTAAAAGTCCAGAATTCAAAATGTACTTGAGTAAAAGTACAAAAGTATTGGTATCAAAATGTACTTAAAGTACCAAATGTAAAAGTACTAAAATGTTTGAAAATAGCCGATCTACAAGCTCACAACGCGTCGCATTGCGACGCGTTGTGAGCTTGTAGATCTGCTATTTTCAAATAGCCTAATAAAAAAAAAGTGGAGTAGAAGTAAAAGTATAGACAATGTGCTTAGTTACTTTAAACCATTGTCAAAATGTACAAATCCACATGCAGTGGTTTTCAAACAGTTTCATGTCAAGGACCCACAAATTCATATGTATTTGGCTGCGGACCCCCATCTGAAAATATTTGGTGCCAGGCAGGGACCCCCATACAAGATTTGTGTTCTTATAAAAAAAAAAAAAAGATTTATTTTTAAAATGTGCGATGTGTTGTAAGCTTGTAGATCGGGTAATAGCCAATTTACACACAGTTAAAGTGGTTAAACTGATTTTAAGACTACGGACCCCACTTTTAACATCACTGCTCTAGTAAATGCAATGGACTCACATTCCACACACAAAATCAAGAACACAAAAGGAGCAATGACCATAAAAGTTACATTATGTGTTTTCTCAAACCGATGACAAAATGGCTCTTACCAACTGTTGGCAACCTGTTGAACCCCATTTTCCTGACCTTTCGCCTCAGTATGCACTGTACATTTACTGTAGCTTATAGTGAAGCCACACTGTGTAATGTTCTCTAATTTGGACGAACATCAATCAAATATCCCAAACGTATCCCATAATAAGCGCATTCTGAAGCTGAGCTCCATGTCGTGCGGGGGGGACTGGTGTCCTAGCCTGATGCAATCATCTTGGAAAGCACCTTCCTCAGATCCATCACACACTTGTACCCTTTTATTCATATTTCTGGCTCATCCCCACACCCCCACTTACTTTAATATCTAATATCTTTGTACAACATAAAAAATGGCACTGCTCAGATGTCCTTCCAAAAGGCACACACACGCACACACGCACAAGCAGCACGCACACGCACACGCACACACGCAAGAAGACACAGTGCCACTGGAGAACAGTTAGTGAGAACATCCTGGCAAGGTATGACACACACCACTAAGAGCCAACACAAACACCCCCCCCCCCCCCACACCCCGCGCCCCATGCAGACTGTGACCGACAGGTGACAAGGTGCATGGTGTGACTGTGAAAGGAAGCATAAGGTGTTTTATACACCGGGAGAGAGCGTGACAAATAAACAAGCAGAAAAATGTGTCTGCAAGTTTTTTTGCATCCAACTATTCACATAGTTGATGTCTCATTCATATACTGTGGGTTGATGATTTGATTTGAGGTGAAAAATCAACCTAGTTTCGTGGGGGGGGGGGGATATTTCTCTTTATCGCAGCGTAATATTCACATTGTGTGTGTGTGTATGTACTCAAATAACACAAATAATACTTAGGAAAAAAAAATTTGCATTGTGTAAGGACCTTAAGACCCCGCTAGGACTGGCAGGTGGAACAGACTACAGGCAAACCAGCTATGATCCGGGGGCGCTGTTGATGGCGACATCAACCTTTTTAAACAGCCTCCAAACGCAGCCTCCTTCACTGTAAGTAGCATAGAGTTGGTGCAAGACCATCTTGTGAAACAAATGTCGGCACACAAAGGAAGAGCTGGCAGGCCAGGGACAATTGACACGGGGTTGCCCTCTACATGGGCGGACATACCGTTAAACGCAGAGGGCCTCACCACCTCCAAGCTCGAGATTCAAAGTCTAGTGAGAAGCGATGAGGAGTAGTGAAAAGCAGTGGAGTAATGAGGAGTAATGAGGAGTATTGAGGAGTGGTGGGGAACAGCAGCAACGAGTGGTGAGAACCGGTGAAGGCCAGTGAGGAGAAATGAGGAGCAGTGAGGAGTGGGCTGGGAATGAGAGACGTCTAAATCAATGGCATCCACCTCAGTAGACTGCCAAGAAATACAGACGCTGTCTCTATCTGTGTGTGTGTGTGCGTGCGTGTGTGTGTGCGTGTGTCTGTGTGTGCACATGCATCATCACAAATCAATCCTGTTCCTTTCCTTCAAGACCATTTTGTCTCGGACCGATTCAATCTAAGATTCACCGGAAGATAATAAACAACTGATACACTCACACTGCCAAGTGCAAAACGCCATAAAGATCTATCACACAATCATCTTTGTCTGTTAAGTCATTCTTTCTCAACTTGTGCAAAACAAATACATCATGCGGGGGCACAGTATAAGACACAAATTTGTCCAACTTTTAGGCACTGACATACAGTTCATAATGAGGCAGGTTCTGCAAAAGAAAAGCTTGACCTTGTGGTGGAAACTTGCTTCGCTCCACGGTTCTTAATCTGTCTCCGGCAAATTAGACATCAAGGTGCCGCCCGGAGGCAACGCCACATAAGGGAACGGCTAAGTTTGTTGAGACAGACCGCAATTAGCGTCACAGTGTCGCATAGAGACACTCAGGCAACCTAAGACGTCTCTTTCCCTCAAGATTTTAAAGGATATTAAGACAGACGTCTGGTTTTCGATTGCACTGACCAAAATTTTAACGGATGCATGAGTCACAACTTCAATAAAGGGGACATTTCTAAGATTTCTTAAGCAGCTGCAGCTCTATGCATTTATCTAAGACCTTCTTCATTCATCCTGTGTGCAGAAAGCCTTGGAAGGCTTCCAGGGTCATTAACAACCCACTGTGATAATAACACTGAACTTAGTACCTCTGTGCATCGTGGCAGATCCTTAATATGACACTTCCTCATTAAATAAAAGCACTATTTGGGTGATTCAGGCCCGGAGCCCACAGGCAGGCGGAGGCAGGACCTGTGGCATCGGAAACACTATCCCCGTGAGTCTCCCGTCTCCATACGTACACATAAGCAGCACACCGGAACGACAAAAATAGACCTTGGTATACTTACAGTGTGAACGTCACCTCCCCCGTGCCAAGTAAGTAAACAACAAGCACGCTGTATAGCTTTAGTTTGTAAAATGCTGCAGCTGACCCAGGGTCAGGGTTGAATGCAACTCTCTTTACTGCATGTCATCCCCCCCCCTCCTCCCTCTCTCATGCCTTTCCTGTCTCTCTGTTCACTTTCTAAAAAGAGAAGCCAAAGAATATTTATAGCTTGTAAAATGTCAGAAACAACTGCAAAAAAAGACAGCGCCAAGTATTGCAACAAAAATACTTAATTCTTTAAATAGCTCACCTCCATAAAGAGCATTTCTCAGAGTGAGAATAACTCTTGAAAACCTAACCTTACGTGCCTACAGGTAGCCATCTACAGTATCTAGTACAGGGGTCTTCAACAGGGGGTCCGGGACCCCTAAGGGGACCTCAGAGTTACTACAGGGGGTTCGCCAAATCTGTGTGATGGGGAACATTAGCCGAAAATGGCAGATCTACAAGCTCACAACGCCTCGTGCTGCGAGGCGTTGAGAGCTTGTAGGTCGGCTATTTTTCGGAGAGTTTGTGTAGAACATTAGCGTGAATCCAACTATCTATGAAATCTATGACAAAGTTTAATCTGCAACACAGTTTAATACAATACGGGGGGTCCCCTGCTTCATCTCTCTCTCAGCCAGGGGGTCCTTGGCCTGAAAAACGTTGAAGACCCCTGATCTAGTCTACACCGTCACAGTCTAGAAGAACGCAGCAACGCCGGCATACCATCGTGCAGCCGTGCCTATAATCAGAGTCCTGGCATTCAAAGAACCCATACCTGTAACTGTTTAGGAACCTTCTCCACTTGAGGCTTCAGCGGCACGGCTCTGCGAGCCGCCTGACCCCGCTCTGTCTTCTCTGTCCCGGGCAGCACCTGCCCCTGGCTGAGCCTCACCCTGAGCCCCGACACCAGCACCGGCCGCCTCAGCTGCTGCTGCTGTTGCTGTTGCTGCTGCTGCTGCCCCTTCCCTCCGAGACCCTCTTTCCCCCCCGCGGCACTCTCCGCCGCCCGGTTCTCTGCTGCCGCTCGACCCCCCGCCATGAGACGCTCTGAACAGCTGTCGCTGCATCCAGCCTGGTCTCATTGCAACTCCACCTCCACACACACACATACGCACGCACGCACACACACACACACACACACACACGCACACACGCACGCAGCCATCTGCAAACCCCCCACCAACCTCTCTTCCTCTTTTACCCAGTGATCGAGTTTCCTCCTCGGTCACCTGCCAGAGGGGTCGCGTGGGGGAGCGGGGTGGGGGTCTATCTGCTATCACTGACCCACTGACATTTACAGTGAAGCTGTACCAGCTTTAGCCCCGTTGAGCATGACAAGCTTGCAGGCATGGTGCTATTGTTCTCACGTCGCAAGGCCTCACAGTCGACCCTCACTGCTGACACGGTCGTACTTAAGGCTATGTTAACACATTGCGTGCCAATCGCGTAGATCTACGCGAACCTAAATAATTGCGCAGCGTGCCAGTCGCGTAGATCTACGCGAAGTGGTATTTTTTCCGCAGGTTCACATTTCATTGTAGGCCTCGTTCGCCACGACACATTTCATTGTAGCACCACCGGAAACGGAAATATCCGTCTGGATGCTCGGACACTGAAGCCCGATTTATACTTCATCTTCATCCTTTTGCACAGCGTCTGTGCAAAAGGTGATCCCACACATAGCCCTGTCTTTCATGAGAGACCGTACCCGATGACCGTACTTGAACCGTCAGAGGTTGTCACCATAAGCAATCACCCAAGAAATACAAACCAGAAATCTTTGAATGTCAGCGTCGAAAGTGTATAAATATCTAATCCAGAGACATAACCAGTTGTGTATCTTCACCATTTAACTGCTACCACGAATAGTAACTAGAATAGCAGGAAGTAGCATCTTTACCGGTTAATTGCTACCAAGATCAAGATACCAAGATATCTCTAGAATCAGCCTAACGTTGTCGTTTTTGCTGTATGACAGCCATATACGACACATTAAGTAAAGCATTACTCACACCTATGCTGTTACATCTTTACCACAGCAAGCAGATGGGTTGGCGATGTCTGAAGAAATCTGATCTGATCACTCGCAAATACCGTGGATCCTAAAGATCATATTTGAGAAACTCATTTGGAGTTTGTTGTGGAACAGTCTAGCAACTACCATTCCACACTGTCCAACTTTCACTGCTTTTAAACTTAAAAAATCGGTTACTAGAACACCTATCATGCGTCCATGTATAAAAGACTTTCATAGTCTCGGACTACCGTTCTTGTTAGCTTGTAACCCTATTTTGTAATTGATTTGTATTTTGTATGGTGTCTGATTGTATGGACGTATTAATAATTACTCTTATGCTCTGTTTTTATGTTGGGGTACACGGATGAAAATGTACGTCTTTTGCTAAATCCTGTGTATTTACAGTGCATTATACACGTATTGTTCATTAATACAAATACGCAAATAAATTAAATAAAATTTGCCTGCAGTCTGGCCAAAAGCCTTATAGCCTTGCTTAGTACCTTCAGTATACGCTGAATCACATCGAGATCTTTCCACAAGATGTGTCCGAAGTATCACTGTGGCACTGAACCTGTCTGAACCAGCTGGAACACGTCCATGTCAGTACTTTAACACGAACCAGTGTCATTCACACCCGTCAAGACTCACTCTCACTCACGCCGTGTATAGTTTGCTCTCCTGTTGCCCCTGGTATCCACACCAAACAACATCCTCATTATTCCTTCCTCAGTGCCGTCGTGTTCCCCCATGCTATCTCCCTGGATCACTCCTGGGAGTTAGTGTGATCTCTATCAAACCAAAGGTCTTCCAAGCACTTAAAACCCCCAGCACCCGTAGTGTGGGGAAAGTTTTCGCAGGAAAATAGCATAACGCGTCGCTGTTGTGAGCTTGTCGATCTGCTATTTTCCTGCGAAAGCTTTCCCCACAATAACAGAAAACAGAAAGTACACTAGTATAGAGCCCTGAGGGACTTCCGCTCAACCATATGGGGATTACGTGGTTAAAACATGTTGACATTTAACCACATCATCCCTGGCCCTATTTTATATACACAGACACATACAGACATGTATACCAGCTCAGTGGCCTTGTGGTTAGAGTGTTCACCCTGAGACTGGGAGGTCGGGGTTCGATCCCTGGTCAGGTCATACCAAAGACTCTAATAATGGTGCCTCCCTGTGACAGTGCCTCCCTGCTTGGCACTCAGCATCAAGGGTTGGATTGGGGTAAAACCCTGCGACACACTAGCGTCATGTCCAGGGGGTGTACTTGTACATCACGCTGCCTCACGCTAAGGAAACAGGAGATAGGCTCCTACCCTATGGGCCTCAGGGCTCGGCAAGGCTTACTACACACACACACACACACACACACACACACACACACACACATGCATACGCACGTTACAAACGCACATGCTTTACATCTGCATTGCTGTGCTACACAATTTCTGTTACTGCATCTGCGTTGCTTGGCAACCGTTCTGCTAAAACGTCACCAATGAACAACATCACTTGTGGAAGCATGATTATTTCTTATCAATAAATTATTGCTTTTTTGTTGATGCTGTGTGTTCATTTGATGAAAACCTTGCCAGGTATAGTAAACGTTTTATAAAAGCAAGTGAGGCCGTAGTTTATAGTGATTTTTAGAACAGCACGCAAACACATGCGCAGCAGCACGCGCACACACCAACTCACACAAGCACTTTGAATTTGAATCATTTTGTGTATAGCAATCAATACAAGAAATATGATGACATACTGTCATAAAAAATGCAGCCCGTTGTTTTGCAAGACCCGGCAGCAATAACTGCATGTGCAATTACAGCCTCCATTAATTTTGCACACACGTACAGTAGAGTACAGTACTGTACACATGCACACACACACACACACACACACTCCCAGATTGTCATATTTCATAAGCTTCGAGACCAGCTTTTTTCATAGTACATGGAAATGCTGTTAGGGCACAATGTCGTAATTAATTTATACTTCGTTGCGCGCTGGTGTTGTGCAATGAAAATAGCGGATCTACAAGCTCACAACGTGTCACGATGCCACGCCTTGTGAGCTTTCAGGTCTGCTATCATCGGTGCGCGACACCGAGGCACGACTAAGCATAGAGCAGGCTTTAGCCTACTTCTGGATTTGCTTGTGAGCGGATGGTCTCTCTCTGTGTGTGTGTGTGTGTGTGTGTGTGTGTGTGTGTGTGTGTGTGTGTGTGTGTGTGTGTGTGTGTGTGTGTGTGTGTGTGTGTGTGTGTGTGCAGAGCAGCGAGCAGAGTCAAGGCTTTAAGCAATATTAATGCTCAGCTCAGATGAGCAGTGTGACAACGATAAACTATGAGCACACACACTGCCCGAGGTTACTTCATCACAGTGACCCAGTTGACCTTTCTGTCACACGCACGCGCTCACACACACACGCACACACGCACACACACACACACACACACACACACACACAGTCAAACATTTCCACATGGATACACAGGCACACATTGACTTTTACACACATACACACAATAGGTTGCCTTCTTAAGTCGGTACAACAAACATGAATCCCTATTCTGGGCATGTTGTAATTGGGCGGACACAAATAGGTGGATATTATGTGGAAAGGAAAAAGTCTTTGTAGTATAGGTTGACCTCTCAGTCGATACTGTACTGTAGGAACAGTACTGGAAGCGAGGCAGACAGATGATTGCTATACTGACCTCCAGCATGCATGCATACACACACACGTGCGCGCCCACATGCACGCACGCACAAGCACGTGTTGTTTTTCCAACAATGGGGGACAACAATTTTGCAGAACCCAATCAACAGTTGGACTTTCATGTGCAACGTGTTTGTCCCCAAATGTGGCCTATGTGGCAGGAGCGCGCACACACACACACACACACACACACACACACACACACACACACACACACACACACACACACACACACACACACACACACACACACACACACACACACACACACACACACACACACACACACACACACACACACACACACACACACACACACAGAGCTCGGACAGTCTGCCATCCAGAGGAAGAGCAACGTCAGTCAAGTGTCAGGATAACCAATGGAGACATATCAGGCCAGGAACTCTATTAATATACCACTAGTGCACCCTGGGAGTCACACACGTGCGCACACACACACACACACACACACGCACGAGCACACACACACACACACACACACACACACACACGTACACACACACGTACACGCACCCCCACAAACATGTACACACATATCCATGCATTTAGTGTACACTACACACACACATTCACCTATTCATCCATGCATGCATGCCCACTCACACCCATACAGATGCATACATTATATCGTTGCTGTCGGGGAGAAACCTTTTATCTCCATATTTAAACTTTTTGTGTTTGCCCTACTTGATCACATACTACAGTGTCACACAAAAGCATCAAAAGTAGCAGATCTACAAACTCAAAACACGTCGCTTCGTGACACGTTTTGAGCTCGTCGATCTGTGATGTTTGCTTTTTTTTTTTTTTTTTTTTCGAAAAGTAACTGTTTTGGACATATGAGGTTTCCACCCGACAGAGACGATATTCTATTCTGGTTTTATATATTATGCATCTGTATGGGTGGCGTGGGTGGGCAAGCATGCATGAATGGGTGAATGTTTGTGGGAAGAAGAGAAGAACTAGGGAAGTGCATTGAGCAGGAAAGAGAAACTGAGAAATTGGAGAGAGGAGAGGAGAGGAGAGGAGAGGGTTGTTTCACATGCAAACCCCTACATGTCCTACTTCCTCCACAGAGGAGGTCTACAGCAGAGCGGGATCAGCTGTCATGGCAACATGCACTTCATCACATCTCAGCACCCACCATCATCATCATCATCATCATCATCACCACAATCATCATCATCATTATCATCATCACCACAATCATCATCATCATTATCATCAGTGGCGCTGATGACTCAACAACATAACGGGGAGAAACATGGGAACAGACAACTAGTTATTATCATACCATATCTTTTTTTTTTTATGAATTCATTTTTAACCCTTAAGGCCTGAGGTTCCGATTCTATCTTCTATATTCTATTCCAAACTTTCATGTCAAGGACCCCAAAATGTATATGTATTTGGCTGCGGACCAGCATCTCAAAATAGTTTGTTCCAGGGACCACCAGAATAGCAAAGATTTGAGTTACAAATGTTCGCTTTAAAAATATATATATTCAAAGATTTGCACAAATGTTCTTGATTTAAAAAAAATAGCAGATGTACAAGCTCATAGCGCGGCACTCGGTGCCGCGCTATGAGCTTGTAGATCTGCTATTTTTGAATAGCCAAAGTGTAAAATAATGCTTTTTAGCTCAAATCAAAAAATGACACAGATGCGATCCAGGTCTTAATGGGTTAAGTGGGTGTGAGAACTATATCGATGCTGTCGGGCAACAACCTCTTATCTCCATATTTTATACTTTTGATGTTTTTTTGTAAAAGAAAATGACTTTGTCATGCTACAGTGTCACACAAAGACAAAACTAGCAAAAATAGCAGATCTACAAGGTCAAAACGCATTGTGATGTAGCTATTTGTGCTATTTAAAAAAATCTGAATCCTGCAAAGTAATAGTTTTGAGGACATAATGAGGTTTCCGTACCGACAGCGACGACATCGAGGCCCGATCTGGCCCCCGTGGAATCGATGCCATTCGTTCTCCATGTTTGTCCCGGTCGCTACGGGCAACGGCCAACCTCCGCCTGAATGCATATGGCGGCAGGCAGGCAGGTCACAGCGGAGGAGAAATGTATAGTAAAAGCAAAAAAAAAAAGAGCTGAAGGAAAAAAAAGAAAGTGCCAGTCATGATCGCGAGAGGGGGCGACCACCAAAACAAAAAAAATGGACGGAAGGAGGAGATTTAAAAGAAAGAAAGAAAGAAAGTAAAAACAGAAGGGAAGTAGAAGTCATACTTTGAGCAAGGGTGTTTCAGACGACCGGACTTTCTTGGGAGATATCTGTGAAGAGAGCAAGAGGGGTTATATTTTGTCTTGTTGCCCCCTCTTCAGAGATATCTCCTGTGGCATATTGCTGTTCTGGGGGTTTGACAGTATATACTCTGGGTGGACGTGACTGTCTGATTGTGTCTTTTTTTTTTTTTCGTCGTCGCTCCTACTCTCTCCGCGAGATCTGTCACGTGGCTCCTCGTAGATTTAGCATAAAATAGCGTAGCCCGGTAAAGTAATGCTAATGCTATAGCGCTATCAACCCTCATTGCTTTTAGATAGTGTTCAAGCTACAAACGCAGCCAAGTATAACATCAAGTCAGTGTCTTGCGAGCAATGTCAAACTGCCAATATCAAGCTTGAGAAACTGTTTGAAATTGACGTGATATATATATTTTTGTCATTGACCGACTGTAGCCTTTAACCAATTTAACCCCAAAGTCCCTATTTTGGGCGTGTCATTATAGTCAAAAACCTTCACAAAATGTTCAAGACGTTTTTTTTCTTCAAAGTTCTGAATTATTTTATTCGTTTTTTTTCCTTAGTGGTTAATTTAATATTTTCAAGGTCAAGGAGAAAGCTGTCAGTGCAAGCAGGTATCTGTATCACACAGGACAGAAGGTGTAAAAAAAGGCCTGCTGGGGCCCCTTGGGAGCCGGCCGGGTGGGGGTTGGCCACACATGCAGCATGAGGGGAACCACAGACAGAGGGCAAAAAAAGGAGAAGAGGAACGCCACGGTGACAGACAGTGACTGGACAGAACCTGGGGGAGACCCTGGGTTCATCACCACATAACAGTTAGCCCAGTGCACCCTCTCAGCAAGGGAGAGCTCCCTGCACACAGTACATGTAGGTACAGATGCAACATTAAAAAGGCTGATTCAAGGTCGTTGGCTTTTTGTTTTGTTTTTGTGTTTTTTGTGTTTTTTTTGCTGTCGTCCTTTTCTCAGAACATCAGTGAATAAATTATGAAAAACCAACGAACAACAACACATCAGAGGAGACACTCAGAAGGCTGGAGGACAGGACACATACAGTCACACAAGGAGGGACGCTGGGTAGCTCTCATAGCCACATAGACACAAACTGCATTAAGGCTCTCTGGTACTGTGGCTGTGACTGTTTAGCAAACAACCTGTATTTTCATAATCAAATAATATGGCATAGTGTTATTAGTATAGTGCAGTACGGCCTGCTTGGTATATGGTATAACATAGTCCAAATATGGCCTACTATGGTAGAATATAATCCAGTATGGCCTACTGTGGGTTAGCAATTAGCATAGCCCGATATGGCCTAGCATGACCTATTATAGTATTGTATAGCCATGTCTGGCCTACTATTGGATAGTATACCCCACTATGACCTAGTATGGTATAGTATAGTCCAGGATAGCCTAGTAAGGTATAGTATAGCCCAGTATGGCCTAGTATGGGACAGTATAGCCTATAATATTGTGCATCACATACAGTTTATATACAGTTATATACTGTCTCTATTAAACTGAATATAATATAATGTGATAATGCATAATGGTGATACAAGAATGATCATACAATAATCACAGCTGTGGAGAACTACCCATTTTCCCATAGGAGAAATACAACAGAGTAGAGTTGAACACGACGATGGAGTGTGTGTTGAGGAACAATAAAGTAAAGCCACTGACAGAGACAGAGACAGAGACAGAGACACACACACACACACACACACACACACACACACACACACACACACACACACACACACACACACACACACACACACACACACACACACACACACACACACACACACACACACACACACACACACACACACACACACACACACACACACACACACACACACACACACACACACACACACACACACACACACGGGGGGGAAGAGAACTAGCAAGAAGCTGAGAAATGGCTGTGAAGGGGGAAAAACTCAATCAGAGACAGAGAGAAAGGAAAGCGGCAGACAGCTAACTGTAGAGGGAGGGATAAATAAATATGGACAGAGAGACAGAGATAGAGAGAGGGAAAGACAAACAAACAGACGAGACGAGGCGAAAGGAAACACAGAGGACAAACACGTTAGAAAAAGAGAGATGGAAACAAATGGGCAGAGAGCAACACAGAAGCAGAGAGACACAGACAAAGACGGGAACTAGGGATGGCGCAATATGTCATCTCTGGGACGATAACCATAAACAATCAGCCAAAAGCGATAATTTACAGTTTTTGCCTATACTGTCTACTCGTCTCATCACCAGTGTTACCAGTGTGATGAGAATGAGAACAACATGTATGTACTGCAACAATCCTACATTAAATACAGTACAGTATACCAGTAAGAGCTATAAAGGGTTTCAGAGCAATGGATCACATTTAAATTTAGATTCCCTCCCCTCCCCCAAAAAAAGCTGTGATTCACCATATTGGTCATTCCTCGTACCAGGTTAACCCATTCAATCCGGGGACGCAGCTCTGTCATTTTGTATTTCTTTGGCTATTCAAAAATAGAAGATCTACAAGCTCTATGAGCTTGTAGATCTGCTGTTTTTGAAAAATCGTAAAAATGTGTGCAAATCTTATATATATATATATATATATATATTATTATTTTTTCAAAGCGAACATTGGTATCTCAAATCTTTGCTTCTGGGAGGTCCCTGGAACAAAATATTTTACAAATGTTTGCTTTAAAAAATATATACTTAAAGATTTGCAAGAATCTTCACAATTATATCTGCTATTTTTGAATAGCCAAATAAATCGATTCTAAAATGACAGAGATGCGTTCCCGGGTTGAAAGGGTTAATCACCAAAATGCCCTGGAATGCCCTTCCTCGTGGCCTGAGAGCTGCAGCGTCTGTGGATGTTTTTTAAGAATCAGCTAAAAAACACTGTTGTCTCAACATGCATTTGGGGAATTCTCCTCCAGGTGTGAAATGTGTCTGCTGTTTAGTTTTTTTCTGAGATGCGTTGTGTTTTTGTTTTGTTTCTTGTCATTTGAATGCTTCTTGCTGTTTTTATTTCTGTAGCACTTTGTGAGTTCTCTCTGTGAAAAGTGCTATACAAATAAAATGTACTTACTTACAGTACATAGTTTCTTTAAAGGCATAGTATGCAACTTCGCCCTGTGTTTACAGTACATAGCAAAACAATTCATATTTTCTTTACCAATCATTTCCCTCTAGTAGTGTGGTGGTGTTTACCTGCAGAAACACACTGCCCTCTCGCTGAATTGTGGTGTTTTCACGTTTGTTTTGGTAGACAGAGATTTTGGGGGGTTTTAGGGGGAAAAAATCACCCATGTCCCATTGAGATCAATAATATGGTGTCGCAAAAAATACCCTATGTCTTCTGTGTATACTGTATCTACTCGAAATGTTGACGTCGTGAAACAATGACAGCAAACCGTACTTTCCGTACGCACAGTGTGTACATTACACAGTGTGCAAAACATTTAATTTCTCTTCCCTAAGCTGAAAAACGTTGCAATTATCGTCCGATACCAATATTGCCATCCCTAATAGCATAGACAGGACACAGAGACACATGGACGGACACGGACACACACACACACACACACACACACACACACACACACACACACACACACACACACACACACACACACACACACACACACACACACACACACACACACACACACACACACACACACACACACAGGGACAGGGACAGAGACGGTCATGCCATGTTCCCCCGCCCAGAGGCACCCTCCCTCCCTCCTCGCTCTACCTTCATCGGTGCCAGCTGGATGGGCGTGATGTACGACGGGTCCACCATGGGTTTGGGCCGGTTGGCGGTGTCCGCCAGGAGGCTCTGCCATTGCTGCGGCAGCCCGGTGAACTTCTGCTCCCGCGCGTCGAAGCCCGTGTGCACCCGGTGCTCGAAGTTCGACGGAGCCGAGATCTCCAGCCGTTTCTTCTTCTTCCCAAACATGCTGGAAAACCCGGGCAAACCTGGCGACCCGACAGGAACGACAGAGAGAGAGAGAGAGAGAGAGGGAGAGGGACACTGTTTAACCACTTTATACTTTGACATACCGTATGATTAGTTAAAATGGCCGGTGTGATGCATTGTGAGAGCATGTCGAATTTTTGGACGTTTCGCTTACAAAATGGGGATGCCTTGGCAGCTGAACATACAGCAAGACATAATTGCAAGAAACACACACACACACACACACACACACACACACACACACACACACACACACACACACACACACACACACACACACACACACACACACACACACACACACACACACACACACACACACACACACACACACCTCTCAATTCAGTCTCGATAATCATCATGTTAACTACGCCGTGCAATTTGCTTTGACAGTAGTTGTATACTGTAGATTTATACTAGTCATCAATGCTGAGTTTTTTATGTGGTTTTGACAAGTTAAAAGCAACACTGAAAAACACCACCACTGTCTCCAGGTTTTTAAGAGATGTGAAGAGAGAATTTAGCATTTCATTACATTTTCATTACAGCGACAGCCAGTTCTCTAACGGTGCCAGCTGCCTGTATAAATCAACCAAAAGGAATCAATCTCCATTGCTAATCCAACGCCTCCTCCAATATCATTCAGGTTCCCCTTTTTCTCCTCTAAAGACAGACAGTCATCTCAAGTCAGTTCCAAACGAACTACTGAGGATATTGTGAGGATGATTCTCCATCTCTGGATCTCATCACAACCAACAGCAGTCGTTGACACACTGGTGGTGTGTCATGAGACAAGTCCAGGTGTGCCTTTGGGATTTTGACTTGCTCTTTGGTGTGCCTTGCACACAAAAAGTGTGAAACCCACTGACCTATTAATATACAATAATACAAATGCAGTTATCTTTGTCTGTTGTATGTTTATGAGGAATGCAGTATAGAAGATACAGTTCTGCAAACATCTGTTAGAATTAGTGTTGATTTCGTTAACGAAAACGAAACGAAAGGACGAAGACGAGACGAGACGAGACGAGACGAGACCACCACCCACATGAATAAACATTAACTGGGACTAAATCATGATGCAATTTCGTTGACTAATAAAGACGAGACGAAAATGTAGTTCACTAAATAAAGACTGGGCTAAAATCTATGGTCATTTTAGTTCACGAACAAAGACGAGACAAAATATTATATAATATATTATTTATATGATTTTGTCACTCCCTGTCTCCTCTGATGCGCAGCGCAGCGCATGCTGTTCCTCACTCACACACCCCCTTTGTTGCAGCCACGCGCACACACACACACACACACACACACACACACACACACACACACACAGACACACCACCGTCAAATGAATGGCAGGAGGATTCCGATTTCAGAGCGAAACTTTACAAAATAAAACGGTAAAATGCTTTGCACGGGGCTCGGGAGAAAGAGAAGAGGTGATATATGGACACATTTTCGCTACATCGATGTGGAGAACAAAACAATGCTTGATTTTATCCGAAGGCAAGCAATGTGGTCACAAGATAGCTGGGAAAAACACAACAAACTTGAAGAGACACAAGCGTTCACCACAAATAAACCGAGTTAAGTTAACAAGTTTGGTGGTGGTTGTTTACAACGTAACATTAAACGTGGTGTTGCGTGTCGGCTCAATGTTCCAACAAAAACACTAATCCGACCCCAAAGTGCCCAAACTAATGCTGACTAACTTACGTTAGCTTCTTAGCATGTAGCGATAAACTTACACCTGGTGTTTGCACTTTGTCCATTTACAGCCCGTACATCTACACAAACGTTCAGATTTCAAATATAAAGTGCTTACCTCATAGCCAGGGATGTTACAGTTCTGTTCGGGTAACCCATAAGTACCCATATTTTCCGTATTGTTCAATAAAAAACATTTTAATCCGATCGTGGCCATTTTCTCCGTATTTTTCCATGCTTTCAACTACGTGACCCTATCGGTTGAGAGGTGTAATTGCACTCTGATACACTATAACTATGAGAAAATGACGCCAATCGGATTAAAATGCTTTTTATTGAACAATACGGAAGATACGGGTACTTATACCCACCCGAGGTAAATTGTAACATCCGTGGCCACTGAATAATATTATTATTATTATTAAATTGTTTTTATTGATTTTTCAACACCAACAATACACACATACATACATACATCACAGGACGAAACATAATCATACATTAACAATACCTTACGTAAACAGACAGTAATACAAAAATTCAAAAATAAATAAACCCAAAATAAATATAAAATAAAAACATGTCGTTCTCATGCAGATTGTCACTTGTCATACAAAATTGTCAAGTTATTAATTCACCGTCCTATACCTAAGTGTCCCCAGCCGGGAATTTTTGATCGAAATAATCCAAAAATGGCTGCCAAACCCTGTAGAATTTCTGGACAGAGCCCCTGGTAGAATATTTAATCTTCTCAAGTTTTAGATGAGCCATCACATCTCCGACCCAGCGTCGATGCGATGGAGGACTGGCTGATTTCCAATTGAACAAGATAAGGCGTCGAGCCAATAAAGAGGAGAAGGCCACAGCATCAGACTGAGTGCCAGATACTGTCACTTCACTAGGGACCACTCCAAAGACCGCAACCAAGGGGTTAGGGCAGATCTCTTTGTCACAGATAAAAGAAAAGGTCTCAAAAACAGAAAGCCAAAATTGTGATAATGATGGGCATGACCAGAACATATGGTAGAGAGTGGCTGGAGCTTGATGGCACCTGGAGCATGTCGGGTCAACATCCGGGTAAATCTCAGCAAGTCTGCTCTTAGAGAAGTGTAACCTATGAAACACTTTGAATTGAAGTAGTCCATGTCTGATGCAGACAGATGATTTATGTATTCTTTTAATTGCCAGCTGCCAAGAAATATCGGGGATTTCAAGTCCCATATCATTACACCAGGACTCCCTAATGCGGTCCAGTGATGGGGATGCAATCTCTTGAATATCGCTATATATTAAGCTCACCATCCCCCTCTGATTCGGGTCTCCCTCCAGCCACTCATCAAGCCATCCGTCCGGTTGAAGTAGAGAAGAAGCAAAATATTTCTTAACAAAACCCCGCACCTGTAAATACCTAAAAAAGTGTGAACGAGGAATGTCATATTCGCCTACCAACTGCTCAAAGGACATAAGCGACCCTTTTTTAAACAGATCCTTCACCCGCCTCAACCCCTTCATGGCCCATGACTTGAATGCTGCATCCATGAGTGAGGGCGGAAAAAGTGCATTAGACATTATTGGGAGACAGTTCAAAGCTTGCTTATATTTGAAGTGTGTCCTAAACTGTGCCCATATACGGAGTGAACCACTCACCATGGGGTTGTTTGTGAGGCGCTTTTTGCCGAGTGGCAATGGAGCACACACTAATGAGGATAGTGACACAGGGTGAGCGGAGTGTTGCTCCATGTCAACCCACACCATTCCCCCTCCCCCATACGATGCAGCCATCCAATATGTCAACTTATGAACGTTTGCCGCCCAATAATATTGCAAAAAATTGGGAAGTGCTAATCCTCCATCCTCTTTCTGTCTTTCCAAAAATGCCCTTCTAATACGCGGGGTGGTCTTATTCCAAATAAAGGTTGAAATAGATTTGTCTAGGTCTTTGAAAAAAGATTTGGGGATAAAAACGGGCACCGTTTGAAATAAGAATAGGAACCTGGGCATAATTGTCATTTTGACTGAATTAACCCTGCCAGCCAGTGATAGAGGCAATGTTGACCAACGAGCAAGATCCTGTTTAGCCCTATCTAGGGCTGGTTTAAAGTTTGCCACTGAATAATATAACGTTTATGTAGATTTACGGGCTGTAAATGGAGAAAGTGCATAAAACAGGTTGAAACAGTATTAACTCAATCAATCAATCAATCACACTACTACTAGTGAATGATTTGTGAGTAGTTTATAATATTTACCCTGGTGGTATCTGTCACCTTTTTTATTCTCAATGAGAACCATGCTGGTGAACTTGACCTGAGTTGGCTCTGTCTGTACTTAGTTGGACTGCTTTTTCCTTCTACTCCAAATCACTTTGCCAGAAATAGCCGATCTACAAGCTCTACAAGCTTTTTGGCTTTCCCCTTAGAATATTATAGATGCTGGGGTTCAACTTCAAGTGGTTAAGTCCATGAGGCACTTTATTTTATTGTATTCTTTTTTTCATCTGAGATGTATTTTATTTATTTTAATGCAAGCATTGGTGTGTCTGTGAATTGTTATGGTTTAAAAAATATATACAAGTTCAATCAGAACATGTTCCATGTCTGGATGTATTCCTTAAAATTGCGTCTATATTATCTGCTGACAAAAAAAGTAAAGGACTAATATAATTGCCATGACTAAAACTTGACTAAAATGTTTTCTTGGACTAAGATAAAGACTAAAATGCTCGACTTTTAGTCGACTAAAACTAGACTAAATAAAAAAAGGATGAGTTTGACTAAATGTGATAAAAACTAACAACCGTCATTGAAAGTGGACTAAGACTGGACTAAGACTAAAAAATAGCTGACGAAATCAACACTGGTTAGAATGATGACAATAGTTTTATTGATTGGGGTTCGAAAGGATTTTTATATATTTTTTAACACATCGAGTGCCATAAACGGTCCGGACCGTTTTTGAGGATCCAAACGAGAAGTGCCGAAAACGGTCCGGACCGTTTTTGACCCAATTCTATTTTTATACGAGTGGCCCACGTGGGGCGCTAAAACGAAACTTTGACATCACCCAAGGAGTTTCTGAGAAGAAGAGGCTGGATGTGGCTCCATGTCAAAAATCCTTCCGGTCGGCGTTCAATGTTATCTCCTTGACTAAAAGCTTAATATCTCCATTTCTTTTTAACGTGGTGGAAACGAGCCGTTTTCGATCGGCGATCACTCTGCAATGGAGGATCGCGTTGGAAATATTATTGTTGCAGGCGTTAGTCGGGACCCTCCGCCGTCTCGCACGCACGCTTTGTTTACATGCACTTCCGCGTCGGGGCTTCTATAGCACGAAACGTATAACGCAAGTGGATGGAAGAAATGCAGGCACTCAACGTATAATATTTTAATAAACCTCTGGCACCCAATGTGTTAATGTAAATGTGAATCCGCTTATTGAATCAAAATCCATTATAATCAATTACACTATGCTTTGGGGGTAAATTGTTAATGGACAGAATGAGGAAAGCGATTTCTCTGTGCAAAGAATTATGTACAGATTTTAGGAACTTGGCGACTCTTTTAGACTTCTAAAACAAAATGAATTGTTGCCTGGAATTATTCTGGATGGTGAGAGTGATCTGTTGGATCAATACATTTTGTCTTGGATCAATCACATCCAACTCTGAAGGGAAGTTGAAGTATTTGTAATGACACAAACTCTGCATCATTTTACCTTGTATAAAAATAATGACTACTGTAATGTTCAGACTATTTTTGAATGACAAGAGAACATTAGATTGCAAGATTTCTACACAGTAAACAGCCCAATCAGCTAGCTATATTAGTCTAATAACATAATAATTTTTATTTATTAAATAATTGATAATAATTAAATAATAATAATGTAAATTATGACAGTCCTATTCTGTGCCTTGACGGGATTACTGCTTAAGTTTTTCCTACAATAAAAACTTTGGTCATTTTAAAACCAGATAAAAGATGCGTAATAGTAAAAAAATAAGTTATTGCAATACGAACAGCACTTATGAGCAATTATGAATCTTTGAATCCAAATTGTTTGTGTATACTGCAAATGCATTTACGAGGGTTTTATGGTCAAATTTGTTTGGCCCACGTTTGATAAATGAGGCCCAATGTATGCATATGCCTGCTGAGTCATGTTGAGGGTGCTGTGATTGGCTGTGAAAGGACCCTGTTGTTTCTCACTGCTCTGGGTAAACAACATCATCCTTCTTTCTGTTGTCTGTCTGTCTGTCTCTCTCTGTCTGTCTCTGTGTCTCTCACACACACACACACACACACACACACACACACACACACACACACACACACACACACACACACACACACACACACACACACACACACACACACACACACACACACACACACACACACACACACACACACACACACACACACACACACACACACACACACACACACACACACACACACGTTTGCATGTGCACTGTACACCTATATACAATGAAAGAAGAACCGGTATTTGAGGTCGCAAAACAAAAGACTTGACACAAACCATCAGAGGCTCTATTTTTGCACATCGTTGTGTGTTTCGCGTGGCACCGTGAAAGTGTTACCCGCCCAGGGGAAGAAGATCAGCATGGAAGTGATGTGGTCTTGTTGAAAGCCTTTGGACTCACACATGCACTGGACTACAGCATACAACACACTGCATTAAACTGCATTATCAGGCCTATGAACACGTGTACAATACAGTGCATTACCAGGGATATGAGGCTCAGCACTGGGACAAAAGGATGCAGTCATGGGCCCCACTGCCAAAGACACGTTTACAGTGATACAGGTTCAGTTCATTAATTTTAGTTGAGGTTAGCCACTGTTAAGTGTAAACGTGTATTTGGTGTGGTTAAGTTAGGATCTGGGAGAGGGGTTGGCAAATGAGACTGGGCTTGCGAAATTAATGCTGGAAGATAGCCATTGACTCTGCACTGAACCAGGGATAATAGTATAAGATGGAAGATTTAAAAAAAAAAAGATTTTTTTAGCCAAATATGTTCGATAGAATCAGTTTTGTTTGGTCAAATGGATAGAATCTGTTTATTTTTGGTCAAAAACATTCAAATCCATGGTTAGAGGTCAGATACAAAGAAACATTGGCCACCAAACTGATACTAATTACTGAATCTGGTTCTGTCAATGAAGTCAATGAAAAAGGATTCCAAAGGGCATATCCAGACGACCACACTGTACATTTTTAGGCTATACATATTACATTAATATGCGTTCACCTCACATCTTACTGAATGTTCTCCCTCAAAAACGTACAAAACACGCACACACACTCTACCTTCTACGGTAGTCCCATGAACTAACCAGCAAAAATGCACTTCCCATCTCTCTGTCCGTATCCATTCAACTGCTGCTGAGCTGCCAATCATCTGTCCTTACTACACGCCGCACACGTGCCAACAACCCTTTCCCCTATTGGCCGACGGCCAGCGAAAAATTCTTCACAAGGTGTCTGACCCCGTTACTATTTCCAGAGTCTCCCAGCAAAGTGTCCTCTGTGAGATGAAACAGTGTTTGAACGTGATGAGAAATGACATTCCCAAAAATAAAGTGCACGAACGCAAGGCGAGTCTTGAGGTAAAAAAGACGAGCCCCGGGCTCCTTGGGGTGCCTGGGAGAGGCAATCTGGTTGACAGGTTCGCTGTGGAGTTCGGCGTTAATGTCCCGCTGTTACCAAAAAGCTGCCGTAAGCTGGAATCAATTCAAGTGTTTAGTAAATATTGACTACAGGGCTGCCTTTGGCATTTGTTGCAGGGAAACGCGCGCGCGAGCGCACACACACACACACACACACACACACACACAGAGTTTACAGGGGGTTCAATAGCAGTCGGGCTCTCACACCAACAGTAGACGGAGTACTACAGCTGTTGTACTACTGTACATGCATACTGTCTGTGAATAGAAAGCTTTCCCCACGCTATCTGGCTTCCTCTAAGCATAGTAGTTTTAAGGGGCACAAATTTTCATAGTCTTTTGAATACAATTCCATTTAGTTTTAGTTATATTTCAGTCATCTGAAATGTTTTACTTTTGGTCTGGTTGACTAAATAACATAAGATTTTAAAATCTACAGTTGATTTAGTCGACTAAAATGTATTTTGGCGGCCCGTGATGGCGTCGTAATGCCTAATTTATCGATCTACTTTGTGAGCTTGTAGATAGGCTATATTTTCAACACCCAAGCGCAACCAAGCATAACATGACTTGTCTTAGTTCTACTGGATCTCTTCTCCGCTAGGCCCTCCCTAACATTTTCGTCTTTGATTGATTGATTGATGGATTGATTGAAATTTTTATTAGGCAAAAGAATGTAAAACAACACAGTTACATTTATAATACTTTTGTCTAAAAGGTCCGACCAAAAAAGTCCTTGCGGACTTGTTTCCTTTGGGGTCCTTGAATTAATTTCATACACATATATAGTAGCAACCAAACAGTTCAAAAATAAACATAAAAATACAGAGAAAAAATACCACAATGTAAAAAAAAAAGGCTAGTTTTTATTTGTTGAGAAAATTGTCAATATATTTAGTCAAAGCAAAACGCGAAGGAAAATAAATGCCTGGATATCGAGGCTATAGCTTTAGTCATCATAGCTTATTAATTTGTTTTTATTTAGTTTTCATCAGTGAAAAAAGGTAGTCAACTCGACAAACCTTTTTTCGTCATAGTTTTAGTCGACAAAATTAACGCTGAGTCAAAGGTGTGTATATTACGCTGAACCCCTAATTGCTCCCGATGAGCAGGTTGGTGCCTTGCATGGTTTCTTCCGCCATCGGTGTATGAATGTGTGTGTGAATGTAATGCACAATCTATGTAAAGCGCTTTGGATAAAAGCGCTATATAAATGCACCATTTACCATACTCTCTCACTTATCAAACCAAGAAGCTCCATTGAGATGCGAGATCTCGTTTAAAAGGGAGACCGGACAGCAGCAATAAATATGACAGTATATCAATATCACACATAAAAACACATTAAGTAAGATGCATGTAGGATGAGACCATTTCTATGGCAGCGCCTTTGAAAGTACAAATATTAAATATATGTTTAGTTAATATTTGTGTGTGTGCACGCGTGCGTGTGTGCGTGTGCGTGTGTGTGTGTGTGTGTGTGTGTGTGTGTGTGTGTGCGTGTGCGTGTAGTCTGTCAGCAGCCACAGTAGAAGTTGACGTACATGCTGGCATCTTGGGAATGAGAATATTAAGGCTAGCAGGACTTAAATCTTCCAGGCCAAGACGAAGAGTGGCAAAGTAATACTCACTGGATGCTGCCCTGGATGGGGAGTTCTACCACTAACACACAGCACACGCGCGCACACACACACACACACACACACACACACACACACACACACACACACACACACACACACACACACACCAAAGACCAGTGGTGTAAAGTAACTAAGTACATTTACTCAAGTACTGTACTTAAGTACAATTTTGAGGTACTTTTACTTTACTGGAGGATTTCCAATTAGAGGCAAATCTCATAGGCAAATATTGTACTTTTACTCCACTACAATTATTTGAAAACTTTAGTTACTAGTTACTTTTCAGATATACATTATTGTATTATAAAACAATACATTAACCACTTTAGCCCTATGTTATACCTAGGCTATTTGAAAATAGCTGATCTACAAGCTCACAACGCGTCGCGTTGTGAGCTTGTAGATCTGCTATTTTCAAACATTTTAGTACTTTGGTACTTTAAGTACATTTTGATACCAATACTTACTTTTACACAAGTAAACTTTGAATTCCGGACTTTTACTTGTAACAGAGTACTTCTACATTGCAGTATTGATACTTTTACTTAAGTAAAACATTTGAGTACTTTTTCCACCACTGGCAAAGACACAAAAATCATTTTTGCATGGCCTTTAGGAGTACAGTTCTCAGCACACAGCTGATGAAGTCTCTGGGTTTTTGGAGAGAAAAGGAACCTCTGGGAGCAGCCATGGAGGGACTACAGTACTTAATACACAAGTCCTCTTGGCTGCAACACAAGGTAACCCTTGAGCTTTAATTTAATGGGCACTTTGCAAAGTATAAAACTAGTGTGTAGAAGGTTACTCTCCCCCCCGAACAGGAGCAATGTCACAGTGATGAGGAACAGTCCAACCAGATAATCTATTGCCAAGGGTACGGAACTCTGTCATTTAAGGTGAGCGGGACAGTAGGTTAACATTGACTTGGAGTGCGTGTGTGTCTGTGTGCGTGCGTGCGTGCGTGCGTGCGTGCGTGCGTGCGTGCGTGCGTGCGTGCGTGCGTGCGTGCGTGTGTGTGTGTGTGCACGTGTGAGTGTGTCTTTCTATCTTTGTGTGGGGGGACAAAAAATAGATGAGGAACATCCTGTACAGTGAGGAGGACATGAAGGCCCTTTCCCCTTTCCAAATCCTTCATAAGTAAAGTTTGGGGAACACAGACCGTGCCTCAAACACACCTTCTATTTCTGTTCTAACCTATTTAACCACTTTCAACTTGGGCATCCCTATTTTGGACATGATGACAAAACGCTCATAAAAGATTGTGACACGACAGTTTCGCAATACGGCGCAT
This sequence comes from Gymnoscopelus braueri, assembly GCF_963280865.1. Taxonomy (NCBI): domain Eukaryota; kingdom Metazoa; phylum Chordata; class Actinopteri; order Myctophiformes; family Myctophidae; genus Gymnoscopelus; species Gymnoscopelus braueri. The sequence goes on along the minus strand of NC_137616.1, from coordinate 36,364,198 downwards.
CGTGACTTCTCAGCGATGACACAGACTGTGACCGCCACCCTGAAGTGTCGACCGCCTGGTTTCCACGTGCCTCACAGGCTCCAACAATTTGCTGAGCCAAGTTTGCGGACTCTCTCTTTCCCAGGAGTTTCGCCCAGGTGGGTGTGGTTTTGAGGATAGGTTAAGGCAGTGGTTCCCAAAACAGTGGGTCGGGACCCATTTGTGTGTCGTAGACCCATTTTTATGGGTTGTGAAGTAAATATCCCTTTTTTTACTTCGTATTTAAATATATATATATATATATATATATATATATATATATATATATATATATATATATATATATATATATATATATATATAAAAATACATATATATATATATTTTTTTTTTAATCCATAAAAAATCCATTAAAAAAAACTTTAGAAGTAGTGAAAATAGCAGATCTACAAGCTCACAAGGGAGCTTGTAGATCGTCTATTTTCTCTAGTTTGGGTCCCGGAAAGACATCAAAAACACCAAAGAAAGAGGGAGTCCGGCCGCGTTCGACTCAACTCAACGATTAAGTCTCCTCCTCATCCTCGACAAGATCCCCAAACTACACCACATGTTCCATCCACTCCCCCTCAACCACCAGCATTCATCCCCTCATCCTCAATCCCCATTCATCCCCCAAATTCATCCTATTTCCTTCGATCCCCCAAATTCATCCTATTTCCTTCGACCCCCTCCATCCTCGACCCTCGTTCCTCCTCATCCTCAATGCTATCATGTCTTCGATAAACCCAAATAAGTGTCGTAGTGGTGTGGTCTGTGTTAGTCAATAACCCATTCAAACCCGGAACGTGTCTCTGTCATTTAAGATTTCCTTGGCTATTCAAAAATAGCAGATATGTGTGCTCGCAGTACGTCACTCTTCTCTTCTGGGGGAGCCTGGCAAAAATCTTTTCGGATGGGGGTCCGCGGCCAAATACATCAGTTTGAGGGTCCTTGACATGAAAAGGGGTTTGAGAACCACTGCACTAGTGAGCCCCATGTTGCAGTGTTTCCCCTAGTGGGGGAAGAATGCGGGCGCACGTGGAACATTTTGGGTTCTCAAAATGCATATTTATGCTCAAACACCAAGTCTTATATCTTATATAGTACAGTGCACAGTAATAATCTGTATCGTTTACATATGAATTGTCTCCAGATTTAGGAAAACATACTTTTATTAGACACAAAAGTATAGACAAAAGTATACAAATCAGTCAGTCACACATCAACAACTAGTGATGGCACAGATCAATGCTTTTGAGCATTGATATAATGTGGCCCGCCACTGCTTAATGCATACAGGGGAAACACTGTGGGAATGGCTGGTATATAGAAATGTATGTGTACTGTATATTATGTGCATGTGTACACACACACTCATGTGGGACTGTATGTATCGGACTATACTATATGTATCCATGTTGTGTGGCTGAGCACCTCCAAGGACCTATATTTAATAAGTAGGGTTACGTAAAGCTCTCGTAAAAACCATTCCTGCGCTCCAGTGTCTGTGTAAAATGTAGCGTTGCTGGACACTTTAAAGGCGGCGCACATATTCTTTGTGGCGAGGTCATTTTGCAGGGCTTCGTTTTACAAGGTAAGGTCATCGTCGACACCGCTTCTACGGTGAAGGTTTATGAGAAATACTTAACACAGAGCGCACACTTCTTATTTATATTATTAACCCATTAAGACCGGGAACGCACGCGTCTGTGTCATTTTAAGATTTCTTTGGCTATCAAAAAATAGCAGATCTACAAGCTCATAGCTCGGCACCGCTACGTTCAGGAGCTTGTACAGTAGAGCAAATCTTTGAATATGATTTTTTTAAAGCGAACATTTTAACTCAAATCTTTGCTTCTGGGGATTCTACAAATGTCAGTTTAACAGTTTAAAAAAAAAACTTATGTTGCTATAATATAATTTTTTTCTCCTTTATTTACATATCAGTGGTTCTCAAACCTTTTTCATGTCAAAGACCACCAAAAATGATATGCATTTGGCCGCGGACCCCCATCTCAAAATATGTTGTTCCAGGGACCCCCCCAGAAGCAAAGATTTAAGTTACAAAATTTGCACAAATATATTCACAATTTTCACAATCAGATCTACAGATCTACAAGCTCATAGCACTATGAGCTTGTAGATCTGCTATCTTTGAATAGCCAAAAATAAATCTAAAATGACACAGATGCGTTCCCGGTCTTAATGGGTTAAAATACTCATGCCTGGGCGACTGCTCACCACTGTACTAGCAACTCCTACAGGTTGGTCAGTGTCAGGGTTGCCAGATCTGCTTATTATAATTTCCCCGCAAGATTTTATTTTGAAAATAGACGATCTACAAGCTCACAACGCGTCGCATCGCGACGCGTTGTGAGCTTGTAGATCTGCTATTTTCAAATAGCTGATGTATATGTTAAAGTGCACATGTGGGCCCATAGTCGCTTCTTTTGGGGCTGGTTTTCCTAGACCTGGTTGCTTGTTTCTCTCACAGGATCTGGCAACACTGGTCAAGTGTGCCGGTCCCAGCAATCAACAGGGAGCGGAGCTGGGAGGGATGGCATGATGTTACTCCACACACCCGTAAGTAAACTCCTCACTGTCATCTAGTAGTGGCTGGCATTCTCCCAGTGTATCGGATGAGACATTTCTGTCACAAAAACGCATGTCTCTATATCAGTGGTGCTCTTTTTCATGTCAAGGACCCCCAAAATGTATATGTATTTGGCCGCCGACCCCCATCTCAAAATATTTTGTTCCAGGGACCGCCCAGAAGCAAAGATCTGAGTTAAAATGTTCGCTTTAAAAGAATATATATATATATATATATTCAAAGATGTGCACACATTTGCACGATTTTTCAAAAATAGCAGATCTACAAGCTCGTAGCGCGGCACTCGGTGCCGCGCTATGAGCTTGTATATCTGCTATTTTTGAATAGCCAAAGTGTAAAAAACAATGCTTTTTTAGCTCAAATCAAACTATAACAAGCAGGGGTTGGCAGAGACAGGGACTATACTGTACTGTACACATAGGGGGGGGGGAATTGGCAACTATAAAATCGATTGACACGTAGGCTATACAGACGTAATCACGCGTGACGTGAGCACACGATGGTGGCCACACACAACACACACACACACATACACTGGTCACATGCAAACGTCACACATGCACGCATACAGGTACAGGGCCTTTTCCTCTCAAGTTAGGACAGAGATCCTGACTCCCAGGCTGCTTTTTTCTACCGACCATCTGTCTCCATCCGAAGCTCTGCAGGGACTTCCTTCCCCCTTCATCCAAACCAACACTCACTAGTCACCACATACTGTACGTTACTGTATCTCCCTGCAAACCTCTCCAAATGTACCCAAAGAAAAGGTACAATGCAAATTCCTGCTCATCCTGAGTGTTGCAGAAATGTACTGAATGTTTGAAATCTTTGGAAATGTCAAGATTCTTGAAAATCTGAGATCCGGTCTACGAGCTCACAGCGCGTCGGATCACGGCAGTAGATCCAACATTTCTCCTTAAATGGTCAAACTGTGTTTGTGTGTATACAGAGCATGTGTCTGAGAGTATGTCAAGCAATGTTTTGTGTGTGTGTGTGTGTGTGTGTGTGTGTGTGTGTGTGTGTGTGTGTGTGTGTGTGTGTGTGTGTGTGTGTGTGTGTGTGTTTGTGCAACACACAAGGACATGTTTGTTTGTGCACACATGCATGAATGCATGCACTGTGCGGTATGCGTCTGTATAAGCAGATGCACTCGCGTACTACAGTATGTGCATGTGAGCGCAGTCTTGAATGCCTATGCTTGATAAGTGTGTGCTGTATGTTGGTGTGCATGTGTACGTATGTGTCTATTTTGGGCACCCTGCTTTGCTGCAGCACGGCTGCTAAGTGGGCTGTAGTGCACCCTCTCATTGCTTAGCGTGTTTGTTGAAATAGCATGTCACATGTTAAAACATTATTTTTCTATAATATATTCTGGGACACGGAGCATTCTCTGAGGCACAAACATGCTAGAAGATGTCATACATAATTTACTTAAATGCAACATGAGAGGAACACAAATTCCTCTTGAAAAACAATTGGAGATGCACGCGCGCACACACACACACACACACATGCATACGCACACACACGCACACACGCACACACGCACACACGCACACACGCACACGCTCGCGCGACACGAAGAGGTTTGTATTACTTAATGATCACATCCATTCCCAAACCCATAACATTAATATTCATCTCTACAGGCCTAATGGTAACCCTTACTCGTAATGTTAACCTTACTGTAACTTCGCCCTAATTGTAACCAAGCAATTTAAACCTAAAACCTAAAATATCCTCACAAAACTAAAACAAAAATTCCTTATGAGGCACACATGCAGAGAGGGGGCGATTTCTTAATTCTAACAAAAGCTAGTGTTATTTCCAACGCAGCAAACAAGACGTGATGGTCCATTTCTGCAGAGGCTGTCCTGCTATTCCACTGGAGAAGTGCTACTCCAAGTCATCCATAATAACTTAACTTCGTCTGAGCCATAAAAGCGTTATTAAATATTCGAAATGCAACCAGTGTCCAACTTATAAATAAAACTGAATCACACACTTGCTCACAATGTGTCACACAAACATGCACTGTGCATGTTGTTCGCAATGGGGATGTTTGTCTAGTCCACTGGTTCTCAACCAGTGGTCCGGGGACCACCAGTGGTCCTTGAGGGGGTTCCAGGTGGTCCCCAGCTAAATGATGGAGAGTTGGTAAATGGTAACCAAATGGACCCTTATAGATCTTTAACTCTTGAGAGCGTCCATTTGGTTAAATTATGGTTAAATAATGGTTAAATTATTGTTAAACATCTGAATTACTTAATAAATAATTGTTATTTTATATAATTGTTTGCCTGTCGATCTCTCCTATGGTACCAACATCAATGCATGGAATTGTGCACAAAATCGTATCCAACGATAACAAAATATTCTAAGTTTTGGGTCTGAGAGTCTAAATCTCATCAAATGGTGGTCCGTGGCCCAAATACCGAATAAATAATGGACCTTGACATGAAAGTGGTTGAAAACCACTGGTCTAGTCTATCAGTCTGTACATTGGTTCAACATCTTTCTTTGAGGGCTCATAGCGTTATTATTTGTCATTGTCACTGTACTGTTCTGGTATATTCTGCTATTAACCAGATGAAACCTAGTGTCCCTGGTGGTAGGGCTATCGCAATAAACCGCATTATCACTATACCATGCAATTAGAAAGCCAGAGTAAATAAATAAATACCCCTTTAAATGTTGTAGCCTCAAGTTTCTTTATCTTGTATTTTTGTTTAACAATTTAATATAGCCCAGGCTATAGCCTAGGCCTACTAGACATAGACTCGTTGTCCCTCATTGACCTTGTTCTACGTTCAACCATTATGTTTTAAAACTGTGTCATCTCTACATTTTAAAGGCAACACTACAACCTAACATTAGTAAAACATTAAAGTTGATTTACATGGTTTACACTGAGTAGCATTAAATCAAGATAGAGTAATGTTTTTTTTCATTAAATTAAATAAAAAAATATCACACAAAAAAAAGGCCACCCTGAAGCACCGCAGGTGAAATTCCTTCACCACAACAGCCCTAGCTTATAGATTCATTGAATGAGATTTGGTGTACAGTAGAAGGGAAAAAGGAGAGGACATACAGTAGTATAGCTGTCTTGTTTGTATCTGTCTGCCCTATCAAAAAATATTACTCCCTCTGGATAAGTGTTTCTCAAATCCCCTCATTTAGAGAACCACTGCTCTAATACAAGTAAGACGCGCGAACGCGGGAAGCGAAACGCACAAAAAATAATAATAATAATAAGATAACCAAAAAATAAAATAAAATAAAAATACAACAAAATTCTGCGTTAAAAGGAGCATCTTAGAAAAATACAAATTCACCAAAAAAAACTTTGAATGTTTTTGAACAATTCAACAAAGTGTTTGAAGTGCCTGTTTCACCCACTTCCGGGGGGCGGAACCAAAATCCGAGGCCGAAGTATTTGTTCGTAGACCCCCACTTAGGGGGGGTAGAAAAAGTTTCGGAGCGATTCGGGCACTTTTCATTTAACATGGGGTTTCAATGGGGTGTTTTTAGGAGCCTTCTCCGGGGCGTGGCTTCCGGGGGAAGGGGCGGGCTTAAACGCAACCTTGACAGGTGTGTGCAGTTTTCAAAGACCTTTCATTTGATGTATGGTACGTCTATATTGGACATTTACTTGGCTGCAGGCAGTGCACTATTGTATAGTGCACACAGACACACAGACACACAGACACACAGACAGACAGACACACACACACACAAGCCGAGCACGGTGTCATAGTAAGATCCACTTGCGCGGAGGCGCGCCTTCGGCGCGCCTCCTTCCGCTGCGTTCGCAATGACTTAGCTGGTAACAATAAAAGCAACAAGCGATGTTTACATGGATGTGTGCTTCAGATTTCATCCCTATAGATGTTCTACGGTGGTAAACAACTTCATCCGACTCTACTGATGGAATGTTTTTCACCGATGAGACGCCACCCAGCTCACTGTTTACAACATGCAGCACGTCTGTGTCATCACAACGCAACATTAGAGTCTCTGGTTAGAAGTCACGGCCAGTGTTGCCAGATTTTGCGGGTGAAAAGCAACCATGTATGTCTGTGAAAACAAGCCCAAAAGAAGAGAGGACTTTAAACCTATACCAAAAATATTTTCAGAAGGGGGGTCTGAGGCCAAGTACATACTAATTTGGGGGTCCTTGAAATGCAAATGTTTGAGAACCACTGGTTTAAACAACATTAGGGAAGCAAGCGCAAATAAGCATCTACACTTTAGAACAAGCCCCTAAAAAATGCAACCTGCAACTAACCAACCAACATTTACAAGCGACTTTACAGAAAAACAAGTCGCTGATAATAAGTAGAGTAAGCAACACTGGCCCTGATGTGTTCGTTGGCTCAGCAGCAGAAGGAAAAGTTTCATCGCGGGACGTCGACCGTTAACAAACGCCCCACCCGCCGCCATCGACTCTTACCTGGTAAAAGGCTGATGGTCTCTTTCAACCAATCAAAATGCTGCGGATAGGCCATGATAACGAGGTCGCACGCCTGACAGAATCCGAGATGGCACGGCTGTCAGCCGCGCATTCCTGCCGCCGCATTCCTGATAGATCCGTTATGCGCTTCCATTGTGTCCCGCGTGTCAAAGTCAACACGTCGCACTGTACGCCCGACACTCTACAAACGTCCAGGCCGGCTAAACGCATCCCGGCGTCTCGCATGGGAGAAAATGCAGACCAAAAAAAAAAGTTTTGATAAGAGTCATCCAGTTGACAAGCTGCAGCCTCTGGTCAGTTCGGGCAGCGGCGCTCACTGCCTGCCCCTGTTATGACTGCCCCTGTCTGCCAGCGTGCGCTGATAACTCCCCATGCGAGGTACCTGATGCCATGGAAAAAGTGCCGACGCCAGCAGACTGGTCCGGGGCACAGTCAGACAGGCTAAGCCAGGGCCCGTCCCCTTTCCCTTTCACCGCCAGTTCCACTCAGTATGAGCGGACGCGTTCCAAACGGAACTCTCTCCGACCTTCGCTGTGTCCTCCTGTCAACCTGTCAGGCTTGTCCGCCGCCCCGGAACAATAACATCAACAACAACGGTAAC
>NC_137616.1:36340800-36356288 GCF_963280865.1 Gymnoscopelus braueri | reverse complement strand
CACAGAGACAGAGAGAGCAGGAACAGCTGTTCCGGTTGGTGGTGGTGACAAAATCTGGACGCTTGCCGACACCGAGGGGACACTTGCAGTGACAACCACAGGCAGACACTGCACTCACAACAACACACACACACACACAGTACTGCCAATGCATATACTTGTGAGGACATTTGACTGATTTCTCCAGACTACGTTCATTCCCTGATCTCTAACCCTAAGTCCTAACCTTCATCATCATCATCATCATCATCACCTTTAACTTTATCCTAACCTAATCCTACAGTATAAGTTCTAACCCAACAAAGTCTCTTGAAAAGTGACGACCCGTTCAGTATCTTCCTTGACTTTCGATCCCTGTAAGGGCATTTGCTTTTCACAAAGATAGGAGTACAAGTGTACTCCTGTGCATGTGTGTGTGTGTGTGTGTGTGTGTGTGTGTGTGTGTGTGTGTGTGTGTGTGTGTGTGTGTGCGCGTGCATGTGTGTGTGTGTGTACACACACACAACTACTTTCAAACTATGCAAAACATAAAAAAATATTGAGAGAGAGAGAGAGAGAGAGACACACACACACACACACACACACACACACACACACACACACACACACACACACACACACACACACACACACACACACACACACACACACACACACACACACACACACACACACACACACACACACACACACACACACACACACACACACACACACACACACACACACAGAGGGGGGGCTGATGGAGAGATGGTAGGAGATATAGAGACTGCTGGTAGCAGAGGAAGTGTGGGAGTTGTTGGTTAACAGAGCTGTGTTGCTGACACACCCCTCTGGCTCTCTGGGGATATAAATACACACATGCCTCTCTCTCTCTCTCTCTCTCTTTCTCTCTCTGTCTGTCTCTACCTGTCTGTCTGTCTGTGTATCTGTCTGTCTGTCTGTCTGTCTCTCTCTCTCTCTCTCTTGCTCTCCCTCTCTCCAAGTCGTCCACTTAGTTACATTTACACTCTTGGAGCCTAGGATTGTATTGTGTATGCTAGCTGTTGAGCATGTAAACATACAAACATACACGTGTACATAATACAAAACACACACACGTGCGCGTATATGCTGGGTGTGCACAGACTCGCACACCCCCTCACAAATCCAGCACACATGCACAATCACATGTGCTGGATTTCTGCATGCAGGCACTTGTGTGTGCACCCACACACACACACACACACACACACACACACACACACACACACAACTTTGGATTACTATCAACATTTTAGGACAGCAATTTTATGAATGCCACAACCCTTGGCAATTTTTTTGCATAAACCAGACATAAATCTAACCCTACCTCTAAATGCATAATCCTATCCCCAACCTACATCTTTTTCTGATTGTAAATCGCTAAAGATCTTTTTTTTTAACTATAAAAAAAATGTTGGTCCTCCCAAGTATAGTACAGTAACACACACGCACACGCACACGCACACACACACACACACACACACACACACACACACAATGTGTAGGAGGAGGAGTGAATGGTTTGCAGGTGGAAGTTATGAGGGCAGCTGAAGACTAAATAGAGAAAGACCCAACTAAGAATTATGGCGGTTATGGCCGGCCCGGTGGAACGCGGAGCATTCCACACGCTAAGAACATTATTATAGCACTGCACACGTGCACTGTGCTACGTGCACGTTAAATGGATGGCTACAGAGGGCCAACTGTGAGATCAGTGTGCTGGTGAGTGAGATAAACGCCTATTACAGTGGCTCTCAAAACCTTTTTCTGGATCACCAGGGCCCGCTTGAGGATCTGTGAAGAAGTTTGCGGCCCACCCATCTGACCACTTAACACATGGTCAGATGGGTGTAGGGATGGAACAATATGGTATTTTCATATTAAAAATAATTGCGGTTTACGATATTATCGTGATAATCAAAAATATGCTTACAATTCTTAACACATTGAGTGCCAAAACCGGAGATCTACGGTTTTGCCAAAATGATCGGCGGACCCTGTAAAATGGAATGGACGGATGTGAATCCAGTCCAAAAAAAGTACCTCCCGTCCAATGATAGGATCTTGAGAAAAAGGTCCCTATCTCAATGTCTTTTTACAGAGGTGAAAACGAGCCATTTTCGATGCACGATCACTCTGCAATGGCGGATCGCGTTAGAAATGTTATTGTTCCAGTTGTTAGACAGGACCCACGACCATCGCGCACACACCCTTTGTCGTGGCGTCTACAGCTCCAAACATATCAGTGTAAACGGTAAGAAGGATGGCACTGGATGTACCCTGTTTTAAAAAACCTCTGGCACTTGATGTGTTAATGATCAATCAATTGATTGTGTTCCGGCTTGAACTAACATACTAAACAGTATATGTACTATGTAATGTAATATGTATTGGTATGATAATGAAAACAAAATTTCAAGGTTTAAAAGAAAAAAATGTTACTGTTTTGCCAATTATTTGGGGGCCCACTTATACTATTATAATGACAAACACCACTCTCCTTTGTGGTATTTGTCACTGTATATTTACAGTGAAATTATGTATCTGCATTTAACCCATCCTAAGTAACAGGAACAGTGGGCGCCACATTAGCATAGAGCAGGGGTCTTCAACGTTTTTCAGGCCAAGGACGCCGTAGCTAGAGAGAGAGATGAAGCAGGGACCCCTTCATATTGTATAATATTGTGTTGCAGATTAAACTATTTTTTTAATACTTGGCCTGCTCTTTTTTCCTCTACACCAAACCTCTTTGCCAAAAATAGCTGTTCTACAAGCTCACAACGCCTCGCAGCGCGAGGCGTTGTGAGCTTGTAGATCTGCTATTTCTGACTAAAGTTCTCCTCAGAAAAGAGATATTAGGGTTCAAGAGGTTAATGAAAAAAATAAATAATCCCATTACACAAAGATTTGGAGGCCCCCCTGTAGTAACTCTGAGGACACCCTAGGGGTCCCGGACCCCCTGTTGAAGAACCCCTGGCATAGAGACTTTCGGCGCAAAGAAGAATCTTTTCTTTTTTTTCTCGTTTTTTTTTCTTTCTTTCTTCTTGTTTATCAACTTGTCCGCCACAGCGATGACGAGACGACGTCTCAGACGGGACACATTCTCTGCGAGGCCGTGTTTTCAAAGGCTCCGGGCTGATGTCTCCGCTATCGCAGGAAACCATCAGCCAAAGTTGTCGCTATCTTTGTGGATGTGGAAACCATAATGGTTGAATGTCGGGAGGGGGGGGGGGGGTTGGCTCTGGGAGGTACTGAGAGATGAGGAGAGTTATCTTAATGAGATCTCCACAGACCTGAGGACACATCGATGTGTGTGTGTGTGTGTGTGTGTGCGTGTGTGTGAGTGCGTGCGTGTGCATGCGTGTGTGTCTGTGCGTGTGCGTGCGTGCGTGCGTGCGTGCGTGCGTGTGTGTGTGTGTGTGTGTGAGACCATGTGTGGGCGTGCCCATGTGTGATATTTTAGTATGTGTTCCTGTAGCAATCTGTAGTGTTCATGCTTGTGCTTGTGCTTGCGTGTGCGTGTGCGTGTATCTGGCATTAAAAGCACGTTAAGTGGTGCCTGGTGGCTCAACCAGTTATACTAGTACACAGACCATAGCTCATTGTGAGTCGTGAGTTAGAATCCATGCACATAAGAAAGGATAAAAAAACATATATAATGGGTTCTGGATCCAAAACAATATCTTGTGTGTGTGTGTGTGTGTGTGTGTGTGTGTGTGTGTGTGTGTGTGTGTGTGTGTGTGTTAGTAAGTGTGGTGTGTGTATCTCAGCCGTATTGACACAGTATTGGAAAGTCTTAAGAACAGGACTGTGAAAGGCTTATTAGATGTGTGTGACCATTAGAGGAAAGCTTTAGATCAGTGCTTCTCAAAGTGGGGTCCCCCAGGGGTCCTTGAGGGGGTTCCGGGGGGTCCCCAGCCAAATGTGTTAACATACTGTAACATCAAAATCAGTTTAACCACTTCAACCATACATTGGATATTTAAAAAAAAAAGCTGATCTAGGTCACAACGCATCGCATATTTCTTTTTAAATCTTGAAAAAAAAAAAAACACAAATCTTGTATGGGGGTCCCTGGCACTAAATAATTTCAGATGGGGGTCCGCGGCCAAATGCATATTAATTTTGGGGGTCCTTCACATGGAAATGTTTGAGAACCACTGCAGTATCGAAATGCACACACACTCACAACAGTGGCACTTCCAACAGATACTCAGCTGGGTGTCAGTGCATTCTAAATAGCTCCCATTTTTAGAGGATTGTGCGTGTGTGTGTGTGTGTGTGTGTGTGTGTGTGTGTGTGTGTGTGTGTGTGTGTGTGTGTGTGTGTGTGTGTGTGTGTGTGTGTGTGTGTGTGTGTGCGCGCGTGTGTGTGTTATAGCACCATTCTAACTTAAAAGCCCATCACGTTCTGATGTCGTTGCATAATGTGATTTGAGCAGAGAGCCATGTATGTATGTTTTTCTCCTCTCCGCTGTTTGAGTGACTGGGGCTTTGACTGAAATGTATGCTGACAGCGTTGCAGTTCATCACAGTATGTAAATGATTTCTCTACAAACATTATGACTTCACTTGAAAGCCTTCTACGATGCCAGATATTATTTACACGATTTCCACCTGTATTCAGTGATTCTCAGTACAAGATTCAGGTGCAGTCAAGCAACATGCTCTCAAACCAATGCTGTTTCTCCTAACTAGTCATATTTCAATCTTTAGTAAGTAAAAAATAGTCTCGACATCAACTCCGAAATGCAAGACTATGTTGACTCGACCCACCAATATCAATAATTAACGCCATCAACACTATTTGGTAAAAGTTACGTGCTGTTCTTTTGGTGTAGGTTAAGCACGGTTCTTTTAAGGTTAGGAGTAGTTATTTTGGTCATACACTTTGTTTCTCCCCAAATGCCCTTGAACATGGGGAACCAAAATATCTTGTACATATGGAACCAAATGGACCCTTACGGGTTCATTTGGTTCCATTTGTACACTCTCAGAGTTACACACCCATAAGGGGCCATTTGGAACCCCCTCAAGGAACCATGAGGGTACCGTGACCACATTTTGAGACCCACTGGTCTAGCAGAGTGTTTCCAGAGAGCAAACTTGTACAATATCAGCACCCTGTTTAACCAGAATGGAACAGAGCCTTCATAAGTATCATCGGTAAGACCTATGAAGGAAGTAAGGAAGAGGCCCAATTTCTTTCCAATATGCCTGCTGTGCATAGAGCCTATTGGCCGTGTTCCGGGGGAGGCAAGCCAGGCATGGGGGGGTGATCTTTGTCGCAGCGCTATAGCGATTCCTACGGGCTTGGGCCGGTGCCCAACCAGTAATGTTGAACGGGAGGTGTGGGACGGAGGTGCTGCTACGTCATCCCGGTAGGGGCTCCTCACTGACAGGTGAGCCACAGGGTACAACAGCAGTGGCAACACAGACACGTGTACTTCATTTACTTCATTTAGCGTAACTAAATTGGGAGAAAAAAAATCTAGAAAATGATTGGCTAATGGCTACCTCACATTTATATATTTATAAATATATACATAAATGTGTGTAGGCTATATATAATTTATAAAGAAATACACATTTCCCCAGAAATGTGAACTCTTGTTCTTAAAAATAAAAATAATAATAGAGTGAAAGAAATAGGCGCCAAAATAATGCACCTTTGAAATTGAGTATAATAAATAAACAATACAGTATATCAAAAACAACTAATTTCAGACATCATTAGCCTGTACTTTATAGTATACTATAAAGTATAGGTATTAGTACTATAGTACTAAGATGTCACTATGCTTTCAAAGCCTCTTAGCTCATCTTATAAACTTTTATATTCAAGCCAAGAGAGGTGATATGCCCCATGAAGTCTGCTGGCTGGAATCATAACCTAGCTGAAAGGATTCCAAGTAGGGCTGTACGGTATATTACAAATGCCTTGAATAATACAATATCCATACTGCACGAGGCAGCACTTTTTTCAGTCGGGCGGGGCGGGCGGGGGGGACTTATACTTCAGACAGCTTCCTAAACAAAGCATTGCGCTGGTGTGCAGAACCCAGGTAGGCATGCAGCAATTGGGAAATTCTGGGCAGATACTGATGCATAAATACAAATTTGGCCTATAGCTGATGCAGATACAGATGTCTTTTTGTTTGTTTGTTTTTGTTTTTGTTCCCCCCCCCCTTTATGCCAGGGAAACAAATCTTCATTACCAAAAATAACTGTTTAAATGAAGTATTGTATGAAGTATTTCAGCTCTTCATCACACTATACAATCATTAAAGCCACTGGCATCTGTGAATGTACATCTTATTTGCAGATACACCGATGGTAGTCAACAAGGCGAGTACCGGACGACACCAATGTACAGCTGATAAATCAGTGCATCCCTATGCAGTGGTTCTCAAAGTGGATTCCAGGGACTCTCTGGGTACTTTAGGGGGGTCTAAATGGACCCTCACAAGTATGTAACAGTATACAGTATACAAATGGAACCAAATGGACCCGTAAGGGTCCATTTGGTTTGTATACTGTCAGAGTTTGAGAACCGTTGCCCTAATGCATTCCATCCTAACCCTATCATGAGAGAGTTCTGAGCACAGAGGGAGGAAAGGTAGGAGATGCTATACTCTCACGACACATGCACCACAAACATGCCTATAGTGTACGGTATATATACTGTATATACTGCATCGTGCCACCCTTCTACAGTGCTTCAGTCCTCCGTTGTGCATGAGGAGGAGAAAGGCACAGCCATATGGTGTTTGTTTCAGCGCCCTGGGGCAAACATCTGTACTCAAGACAGCTTCCACACCACGGCTGAAGACACGAGCGTTTGCTTCTCTCTCTAAACGGAGAACTGTCTTCTGTCATTTGACCTCTTTGTTGTGCCGTTCAAAGGGAAACACGAAGAGACTGACACGGGCGACCCTTGGGGTCACTGTGTGTGTGAGAGAGAGAGAGAGAGAGAGAGAGAGAGAGAGAGAGAGAGAGAGAGAGAGAGAGAGAGAGAGAGAGAGAGAGAGAGAGAGAGAGAGAGAGAGAGAGAGAGAGAGAGAGAGAGAGAGAGAGCATGTCAGTGCATGCATTTACCATGTATGTGTGCATGTGTGCATCAATGTGTTTATGTGCATGCATAGTTAGTGTGTCTGTACAGTACTATGCACGTGCATGCAGTTGTGTGTTGTTGATCTATAGCTCCCCTCTAATGGTCAGCTATTGACATGTAATGAGCCTTTTACAGCCATGTTCTTAAGACCTTCCAATACTGTCAATACTGTCAAGATAACACGCCTACAGCCAAGACACACACACACACGCTTACAGACATTTCTACACAGTGAGTTTAAACCCTGTTTCAATGAAGGAAACATGCATCATCAATGGCAATAAAATCACCTATTTTAAACTGATGCTTGTACATGCAGTATAACAGTATAAACCAGTATAAAAAAGTAGTTGGTATAGATGGGGTTTACTATAATTTGTTTATTAACTGACTAATAGCAAAAATAGCCATTATTTTTTTTCAAGGATTCAAAATCAGATAGACAGAGAGATAGTATACTACTCACTATATAAAATACATTTCAGGTGACATCAGCAGTCCGGTTGCGAAAATAATACTAAAGTGTAACTCAAATCTCAAATTCATATCTGATTCTGGTAACCAGAATCAGATATGAATGTGATATCCTGGAGGTAATCAGTAAAAGTTCCATGGCAGCCCCCTGCTGTGATGACTCTGTGTGTCACGGTGGTTATTTTGGGGGCTAAAAGGCACTCAGGTTCATAGAAAGTCCTTTGAAAGCATCCTCTTTCTCCGTCCCATTATCCAGGCAAGCATGTTAAAGCCTTAAGGGTCACGCTTAGTTGTTAGTCGTACATTATTGATGAAGACTTGTCCTGGGTCATCTGCAGGCTCTCTCTACCCATTCTCTCCCTGTCTCCCTCCTCCATAGTGTCTCATATCGCAGAAATGCCTTCAAAAACAACATCTAAAGAAGATGTAGCTGAAGGCTTAATGACCCGGCTACTGCGCTGCACAGACCAGGCGTTGACCAGCGGAGTTATATGACCC
This sequence comes from Gymnoscopelus braueri, assembly GCF_963280865.1. Classification (NCBI taxonomy): domain Eukaryota; kingdom Metazoa; phylum Chordata; class Actinopteri; order Myctophiformes; family Myctophidae; genus Gymnoscopelus; species Gymnoscopelus braueri. Next base: position 36,348,179 of record NC_137616.1, on the reverse strand, counting down.
TTGTTGATGTTTGAGAAGTAGTGTTATGCCTGACTGTTCTCCATTTGAAAACCGCTGGGGCAAGGTGCATGTTAAGTGGCCGTCGATAAATGATTACCCAGCGTGGCGCTTGTGAGTGCGTGTGTGAGTGAGTGAAGAAGAGAGTGAGAGAGAGACAGAAAGATTCTCTCTCTCTCCAACCCTTTCAGAATAAAAACCTCTCATATTGTACAACATCCTCTTCAGTTTAAAATGTGCCCTCACATGGCAACTCATGTGAGGGTATGAAAGCAAGTCAACAATCATACAGTACATTAGCAAACCACTACACTCTGCCATGTGTGAAAGGTTAAATACAGTACATGTTTGTTGGACATGTTCTGAATTGCTCTAAAACACCTTTTAGGATCCGATTCTGGTTCTACGCTATGCCTAAACCAAAACATCGACAGCAAAAAGCCTTTGAACAAACTTGTAATCTGAATTTCATCCACCAATAAATGATAAAAAATGTCATCATACATTGTCATCATTAACATCTTTTGTAATACCTGAATTTCAACAATGAACTGGTTGCTACAATCCCAATCAGTCCGACTCTTTTTTTTGTAATGGAAACATTTTGGACCATGTTTTCTGTGTGACAGGTGCTTTCTGTGTTTTTTTTTACAACAGGAAGTGGGTTCTATTTCATGCGACTCATTGTGCGAGACCCGGTTATGACTGAGTGGGGTCATCCCCCCCCCTCGATGTAAAAGCTGTGGCCCCGGCCTGGTATTTACGAGCGAGGTTGCGTGGAACTAAGAAGCATATCAATCGCTCACACATCTCGGGCCAAGGACGGCGAGCGGAATGACGGTGACTGATGATGCAGCCTGAGCTATTCACCACCGGCCCCGTATAGCGGATTAAACACTTCCCTCCACGGCTTGCGAGAGTTAGTTACAGAAGGATTATTGTGTTTAAAGCACAACAAATACACGTCTCCTCGTTGTACTTCCGGAAGGATACATGGATTAGATCATGGACTCTAACCGCGTCATCATGTGGAGCTTTCATTGTGTGATGTTGTGGACATTCGTTGTTTATTTATACACATAATTATCTAAACACACAATTTTTGGGGGGGAATTGTAATGCTTTATTTAGGTAGGCGAGTGTAGAGATACAGGAAACGTAGAGCAGAGAGAGGTGAATTGGATTTGAAAGCATCCATGCAATCGTCCATGAACCATGCCATCGGCAATAAGCACAACCCTGCCGTATGCCCTGTATCGGTGGTTCTCAAAAAGATTTAATTTCAAGGAACCCCATAACTCTGAGAGTGTACAGATGGAACCAAATGGACCCATGAGGGTCCATTTGGTGCCATCTGTACACTCTCAGAGTTACAGTTCTGTGAGGGTCCATTTGGAACGCCCTCAATGAACCTAGAGGTACCCTGGTAGAGATGCGCGGATGGGATTTTTTCGTCACCCGAACCCGAGTGTACACCGTTCATTATCCATCCACCATCCAACCGCATTGATTATATCATCCTATTTATAGATCCGCATCCGCACCATTAACCACACCGCAGGGATACACATGGGATTCTATATGGATACGTACTCGTACAATGTCACTCACCCACTGTCGCGATCACCGATGTAGTGACTGTATACATTATGTATGCAGTCGTTGGCAGGGTTAAGAACTTCACTATATCACTCCCACGCCAAACTTTTAAATTTTGTTTTAAATGTTTCTCTCTCACTATAGCATTTAGCTGCCTTTGCCGGCAAGGGGGTCCTCCTTCCACTTCCAAACAACAACAACACAGCACACGCAAAGCACGTGTGGTAGGCGGCTAATTTGTGCCTGACGAAAAGGACGTAATATTAAAATACTACAAACGCACGCACAGCGAGATTTCGTGCTTTTTAAAAGCTATAATAGTCCTATATAGATAGATGTCATTAATTTATTTCCCGCATTATTTCACCCGCGGTTCATCCAATATGAATTAATAATAATTTATTTGATTGACCAAAATCCGCCCAAACTGCGGTTATCCGTGGCAACCGCGGCTAAAACCGCGATCCGTGCATCTCTAGTCCCTGGACCCCCCCTGCCCTATATTAGAATATTGCATTTAGCCCACTTGCCATCTCCCTGTGGTGAGTGTGTCTTAAGTACTGGCTGTAACCTCTCATCCCTTAAAGCTACTCCCTTCAGGGAGTCACTTGTTGTTTTCCATGTGAGCTTGTTTGTGCGTATAGAGCGTTGCAGTTCCCGCCCACTTCCTGTTTTTTTTGGTGCCGGAAGAAAAAACTCAATGCATTTTTCCATTGACATTTCCAAAAATATTTATATCTATTAATTTAAGCCTCGAATCAAGCCATCATGACATGACATGAATCATGACCATAAACGTTTGATTCTGTGATTATTTTTTTGTTGAAAACGGCAAAACAAAGGGTATTTATTAAATATAGTATATCATATAATTAAATATAAAATAAAAAAATATCACAGAAAAAAACGTTTTATGGTCATGAGTCATGTCATCTTGTGATGGCTTGATTCGAGGCTTAAATTAATAGATATAAATATTTTTGGAAATGTCAATGGAAAAATGCATTGAGTTTTTTCTTGGTGGGCGGGAACTGCAACGCTCTATTTGCCAATGAGCTGTTTTAGTGTTGCCTTAAGCACTTGAACCCCAGCATCCATATATTCTGGGGGGGGACATTGGCCAGCAATAGCTGATCTACAAGCTCACAACGTGTCTGCTATTTTTTGGTGAAGAGAATTGGTGAAGAGGGGGAAAAATGCGGACCAAGTACAGAGCCTACTCACTCCAGTTTACTACTGTAAGTCTAGAGGGTTTAAGTGGTTAATAGTTCATGTGCAATACTTCAACCCCATTAACCCTGACTATTTTTACTATTAGTCAGTTCTCTGATTAGGATTGTTTGATCCGTACTGAGAAAGCTGCCTGTATGGTGTCCATTTCAAGGGTGCATATGTCATTATAACTTGACGGGGGGGGGGGGGGACCACAAGCATGGAATTGTTTTAATTGTTTATGTAATTGCTTAACAAACTAAAACAAAAAAGCAACACAAAAAAAACATTTGTCACACATATCGGGCCAAGGACACCCCGAGTGAAACGACGTTGAGCAATGATGCATAGCCTGAGCTATTCACAAGCCCAGTAGAGGATTATACAGTTCACTCCACGGCTGTGGAGTTACTTACAGAGAAGGATTATTAATCGCCTAAGCCGTATATACTTTGTTGCATGACAAATGGTGAAAATAGCCGATCTATATAAGCTCAAGCTCAACGCGCCGCGTTGTAGATCTGCTATTTTAGACATTTTGAACAAAATTGTCACCCACATGCCCCAAATAAGGACACCGGGTTTAAAAAGTGGTAAATTATTGTTTAAAAACACAAAAAGGTCCTATGCACGACTGTACCGGTGTTGATTTTGACAGCAAACTTTGATTTAGTTTTAGTCATAGTCCTTTTGAATAAAATTCCATTTAGTCACATTTTAGTAATCTGAAATGTTTTAGTTTTTGTCTAGTTTATAGTCGACTAAATCTACAGTTCATTTAGTCGACTAAAATGTATTTTGGCGGACCTTGATGGTGTCATAATGGCTGATTTTACACTTGGTTGCATGCTGAAAATAGCCGATCTACAAGCTCACAACGCGTCGCGATGCGACGCGTTGTGAGCTTGTAGATCGGCTATTTTCAGACAACACCCGAGCGCAACCAAGCATAAAATGACTTGTCTTTTAGTTCTACTGGATCTCTTCTCCACTAGTCACTCCCTAACATTTTCATCTAGTTTTTATTTGTTGACGAAATTGACAACATATTTAGTTATTTTTAGTCATCGTAGCTTAGTTTTTATCTAGTTTTCGTCAGTGCAAAAAGGTAGTCGACGAACATTTTTCGTCATAGTTTTAGTCGACGAAATCAACACTGGTCTGTACTCTGTACTGCACGTCAGTTTCCCCTGGAAAAAGGGGAATACATTAGATCAGTATTTCCCAAACAGTGGCTCGGGATCCATTTTTATAATATACTTTTATAATACTGCAATGTAGAAGTACTCTGTTACAGGTAAAAGGCCTGTGTTCAAAATGTTACTTGAGTAAAAGTACAAAAGTATTGGCATCAAGATATACTTAAAGTACCAAAAGTAAAAGTACTAAAATGTTTGAAAATAGCAGATCTACAAGCTCACAACGCGTCGCAATGTGTCGTGTTGTGAGCTTGTAGATCGGGCTATTTTCAAATAGCCTATGTATAAAATAGGGCTAAAGTGGTTAATGTATGTTTTATAATATCATAATGTATATCTGAAAAGTAACTAGTAACTGAAGTTTTCAAATAATTGTAGTGGAGTAAAAGTACAATATTTGCCTCTGAGATGTAGTGGAGTAGAAGTAAAAGTACTGAAAATTGGAAATACTCCAATGAAGAAAAAAATCCTAAGTGTACTACAGTAGAGTACTTAACAAATTCCTAAGTGTACTACGGTACAGTATTTACACCACTGCCAACAGCATCATCAAACAGGGCAACACCAAGGGATGTGGAGCCGTCACTGTGTGATGTGTACCGCCTTTGTTTACACACAAACACACTTAAGTAAACAAACCCGTGTGTGTGGAAAATGCACACAAATCCGCACAAGCAGAGACTTGGATACACAAACACATATACAGTGGTGAAAAGTACATTTACTCAAGTACTGAACATAAGTACAATTTTGAGGTAGTTTTACTTTACTTGAGTATCTCCATTTCTTGATACTTGATACTATAATTCTACTCCACTACATCTCATTGGCAAAAGATTTACTTTTCTCCACTACAATGATTTGACAGATTTAGTATTTTTACATTGGAACGTTAAGTATTTTTTATCCCAATACAGGCCTTTTACTTGTCACAGAGTATTTTTACATGTGTGGTATTGATACTTTTACTTAAGTAAGAAATCTGAGACCACCACAGTGCACAGTGCACACACACACATTTTGTTGCAGTCGGGCAGAAACCTCGTATCTCCATATTTACATTTTTGATGTTTTTTTCTTTGTAAATTAATAACCTGCTTCGTCCTACTACAGTGTCACACAACGCCAGTGAAAATAGCAGATCTACAAGCTTGTAGATTGGCTACATTTACTAGTTTAAAATATATATATATTTTAAATAATAATAAGAAAAGGAACGGTTTTGGACATGCAAGGGTTTCCACCCGACAGCAACAGATTTGTTATCTCCCCAGCTCAGGCCTGTGCTGGTCCCATCGCCATGGGAACGCACACACGGGAGAAGAGGAGAGATAAAGTCTGGCCCGCATCTAGAGTAGTGATACTTATAAAACATTGATTGAACTGCCCCCGTTGTCTGTCTGTTTATCCCCCCCCCCCTCCCCCCACCCCCGCATCCATCCATCCATCCTTTCCATTCATCCCTCCCTCCCTCCCTCCATCCATCACTTCACCCAGTAGTTCCGTTTCTTTCCACCCCACTTATCTTCAGCCGCGGTATACGCTAAATGGAGGCCTACATCTGTTGACCTATATATCCCTACCATCACGCCAGGCTCGCATAGGGGGGGATCCGCTCGCTATTCCCGGGGTTTGCGGGAGGAAAGAGGTTGTAGCTTGGCGTGATAGCGAGTGACGCCACACGCAAGGGTTAGCGTGGCTACTGTATATGATGATGACAGAGGTTCACAACATCTGCAGCCACCCACGCCGCGACCCCTCCACCCTGGCTTGCCACATATGAGGCAAGACAGAAATAGACCCGTGGCAGCTTGGTAGGGGAACGCACGCAGAGTTCAACTCAGACTTCAACAGAGTTCAACTTTTGTTTGTCATTGTACGATGACGGCTCAGGCACAATGCAAAGTCACAACAGTGATCGTCACCTCCCGAGGTCCTGAGTCACCCGGAGTGCTGCTGCAACGTCTGCAGTCGAGTCTTATTCTAATAAGGGACTCGTTCAGTTTACGGCAGGCGTTTATCTCAAGTTGCACTCTTGTCCAGAGTAACTTACAAGTGCAAGGTCAGAGTTAAAGGAGTAGTTCACCCAAAAAATTACTTATTTTCTATCAATTACACACCCCATGAAGCCTTGATTTCATGGATTTATTTTAGTTTTTGTGGCATTCCTAAGACAATAATTTGATGACCTCCTCCTTTAATGGCATGAATGGCATGGTCATGTAAGTAGAAAACTATTCAGTGATACAAAGGAAATAGGATACCAGGTAATATAAAATATCAAACATAGGCATCTGGGATGTAACATTCCTAGCATCAGTGTTGCCAGATTCTGTGAGAGAAACAAGCAACCAGGTCTAGGAAAACAAGCCCAAAAGAAGCGACTATGGGCCACATGAGCACTTTAAACATATACATCAGCATTTGAAAATAGCAGATCTACAAGCTCACAACGCGTCGCATCGCGACTCGTTGTGAGCTTGTAGATCTGCTATTTTCAAATAAAATCTTAATATAAAAAAATTATAATAAGCAGACCTGGCAACACTGCCTAGCATTTGTGGTCAAGCCAGCAGTATGTCTATCTAAATAACAACATAGGTGAACAAGTAACCAACATAAATATCATAACTACTGTAGCCTCTTATCAAAATAGGCAAGAAGAAGGGATAAAAGGAAAGAGGAGTGCTAGGGGTGAGGTGGAGTCTGAAGAGGTGAGTTATCAGACAGCGGTGGAAAATGGGTTAGCGAGACTGCAGTCGTGACTGATGGGGGAGCGTGTCATTCCACAGCTTGGGAGCTATATAATGACAGACAAGAGTCCAAGCCGCTTGAAGTGTTGAAGGCTGAGGGTGTTTTAGGGAAGGGATGGCGTGTAGGAGTTGATCGTGTTTCCTGAGGGTGCCATGCCCTTGACTGTCTTGTAGGCCCCGTTTAGAAACGGGTGAAGTGTATAATCTGTGTAAATTGAAAATAAATAAAACGATTGGAAGAAATAATTGGGCGAGGGCACAGCGACCGGAAGCCAGTGACAGGAACGCAAAGGGGAGTGAAATGAACATTTTGGGAGGTCATATGTGCACTGCGGTGGCATTCTGGATCAGTTAGAAGCAGTGGTGGAAAAAGTACTCCATTTCTTTACTTAAGTAAAAGTACCAATACAGCAATATAAAAATACTCTGTTACAAGTAAAAGTCCAGAATTAAAAATTTACTTGAGTAAAAGTACAAAAGTATTGGCATCAAAATGTACTTAAAGTACCAAAAGTAAAAGTACTAAATATTTGAAAATAGCCGATCTACAAGCTCACAACGCGTCGCGCTGCGACGCGTTGTGAGCTTGTAGATCTGCTATTTTCAAATAGCCTATGTA
>NC_137616.1:36335800-36338300 GCF_963280865.1 Gymnoscopelus braueri | reverse complement strand
TCACAAACACACACGTGCAGACAATATATGGTCGTTGTGCCACAACATAATAATATATGATTGTGACATTCACCCATGAGAACAGATACTAGTGTCTGTCCCCCCCCCCCCCCCCCACACACACACACGCATACTAGAATAAACTGACAGGCGCTACTGCAGTTACATCAAAAGGTATATCATAAAGATTCATTATAATAATCTCAACTCCCCAACTATTACAGAGGAAAACACTTGTCTGGTATGATAATATTTAGATGAGTAGGTGGTGTGTAAGACTATTACAAACAAACTGTCAACTTCAATGTACTTTTCATCAAAGTAAGGTTCTCATATACAGTGTTGTATTCAGACTGGCCTGGCACCCAATCTCAAGTGTGTTTGGATGCAGCGACAATGGCACCCTGACAACAAAAAGAAACGCATTTCCTTTCACATGCACACACACGTGCACGCGCGGGCCACGGGCGAATACACTGAGGGGAGACTGACTGTTGTGAGCTGAGAAGTTGCAGCCATCATGACCTTGTCTGCTCGTAAACCACAAGAGACGAGTAATCATCACTTTTAACCCATTTAGACTTGGAACGCATCGGTGTCACTTTAGGTTTCTTTGGCTATTCAAAAATAGCAGATATACAAGCTCATAGCGCGACACCGAGTGCCGCGCTATGAGCTTGTATATCTGCTATTTTTGAAAAATTGTGGGGAATTTTTTTTTTTTTTTTTTTCAAAAAACTGTTAGGATTTAGAAAACATTTTTAAGAATCGCCTCAGGTCTTAAAGGGTTAAACACAACATTTCCTATTCCTCACACACACACACACACACACAGACACAAACATGCACACTTACGCACACGGACGGACACACACACGCACACACACACACACGCACACAGTCCATTCCTGCAGATGGATAAATTACAGGGAGAGGAACAGAGTGGCGCGGCCATCGGGGAGGCAGAGGAAATGAGAAGGCTCAGCCAAGAGCATAATGGAACAACATGGAGGGAATAACGTACAGTTCAGTCGCATACCGCAAGGACTGACCAATCAGGAGGCCTGACATTTCTCCTGTGACATTACTGTATATAATGGTCAAGTGTAATATCGTCTCTGTCGGGTGGAATCCTCATATATGTCCAAAACGGTTACTTTTCAGGATTCAAATTCAAAAGTAGCAACAGTAGCAGATCGGCAAGCTCGATGTTTCGAGCTTGTCGATCTTTTGATACTTTTGTGTGACGCTGTAGTATGATCAAGTAGGGAGTTAACTCATTCAGTGCCTGACTTATTTCTGGCAGTTTGGCTCCGAGTGCCAGAGCCAAAAATACATTGTAAAAAAAGTGCTTAGGAAGCGAGATACAGCCTTTTTCAGTAAGATGTTAAACAAGAAGTGAATGGAGCAGCAAATCTTCAAATCATGATATCTTGGGTTCTGAACATTAAAAAAAAAAAAAAAAAAAAAAAATAGAATCGTTTCCTTTTTTTTTTCATGACGTCGGCATGACGTCATTGGCACCCTGGGCTTATAAAAACGTGACGTCGGTGACGTCAATGGCACTGAATGAGTTAATTTACGAAAAAACACAAAAAGTTGGAATATGGAGTTTCTGAACGACAGCAACCATATAAAGTAGGACTACATACCTGGGCTATGGAAGCCTGCAGGCATGTTTTTCTGTTGTCTGTTTAGCTGTGGAACTTTGTGCTACTACTTGACAGAACGCCATTGAAATGGACTGCCCTATTAAGCCGTCATGGTCACTAGGTCAGGAGGCTTTAGTGGGCGGGTTGACAAACTAGGGGTGTTAATCGAACTAATTTATGTTTTCACGAAACCGTTGTGCGACAACAAAGTATAAAATAGGGTTTAAAGTGGTTAACTGACTCGTTGTCGATAGAATAATTGCCAAGACAAAACAATCGTCAAATCCGGATAAATCATTCTGAATAAGTCATGTGCTCATCACGTCTCATGTGGCTGGGAGAAGGGGGAAAAAAACAACAACACCATTTTGTTTTGCTGTACTGCAGTAAAAGCACAATTAAGGACAACACATGCAGCACTTCGGTAGCATCTCAGCGCAGACGGGGGGTGGGTGGGGGTTTGGTGATGGTGGGGGGGATTAAAAGAAACTCATGCCTTGCTTAATTAGAGCTATACGCGCTGCCGGCACTGCCGCCGCCGCCACCAAAAAACAAGGCCGCTGGAGTCCCCCCCTCCTCCACGGAACAGACCGGCGCAGGCGGAAGGAAGGAAGGCAGCACATCCCAGCGGACTACAAACAGGTAGCCATAGCCCATTATTATTATGTTAAAACATTCAATCCTCTGCTTTCTCCAATAGACTAGTAGCTGCAATTAACGCTGCTCGGAGAGGAGATTAGCAGGTCCGGGTCTGTGAGCCTGCAGTGCTAACGGGGAACGGTGGCCCACCAGACCACTTAGTGAAAGTTCTCGTTAGACCAGTGATTCTCAGATTCTTTTGAATTTCA
>NC_137616.1:36318300-36333300 GCF_963280865.1 Gymnoscopelus braueri | reverse complement strand
GCTACATTTCAAAATAGAAATATTGTACTTTTTTACTCCATTACATTGCTAGGAAGGGACTCTTGGGACCCAAACTTACAGAAATATATTATGACTTAACAGCTCTAGTTCAAGTATAGAGAAAATGGCAGATGAGCTTGTAGATGTGCTATTTTCACTATATTTGAAAATTTCTTCGGAAATGTTCTACATTTCAAGGACCCCCATCTGAAACTAGTTTTGTGCCAGGGAACCCCATACAAGATTTATGTTGCAAAAAATATTCCAAATTTGTCAACATTTTTCAAGATAATTCTTTAATAATAATGAATTGCATTTTTATAGCGCTTTTCCAAGTGCTCAAAGCGCTTTTACAATGGTTCATTCATTCATACAGGTGGGGGACATTGGGAGGTGGAGCGGCGAACAGTCGACGCCAGCGTCCCCTCTTTTCCCACATTCACACACCAATGGTGGCAAGCGAGCGCCGACCGAATCATTGGAGGCAATGTAGGGTTCAGTGTCTTGCCCAGGGACACTTCGACATGTGGTCAGGAGGAGCCGGGATTCGAACCGCCGACCCACGGATCATTGGACGACCTGCTCTACCTCCTGAGCCACAGCCGCTAAAAAAACAGCAGATTGGCTATTTTCAAACAGTCACCAATGTATACACTGTAGGTTTAAAGTGGTTCAACTGATTCTGATGCCATAGTCACAAATTTCGCTGGGGACCCCCCCCCCCCCCCCCCCCCCCGGACCCCCCCCCCCCCCCCCCCCCGGAACCCTTTCAAGGAGCCCCTGGGGAGGTCCCTGCCGGACCCCACTTTGAGAGAACCACCGATGTAGAGGAAAAAAGAACGAGAGAGAGATGCCTGGTTGAGCCTCGACATCCTCATTCCAGGGTGAACCGCTACTAAACGCCACTAATCGCGTTATAAAACCGTCCATCAGCGTTTACGAGGCTGCGTCAGCCGAAGCATAAACACATCCCCCTGTTCTCCTTCGCCAGGGAAACACGGTCAGGGATCCTTAATTGAGGAAATTGAGTCCGGAGAATGCTCGTGGAATTGAAACAAGGCAGATTTTTCTCTCTTTTTTTTATGGTGACACTAAACGGCGAAACGGTAACGACGACACCAGCATCCATGGATTGTTGTTTTGCTGCATATAAATCGCTCTCAACTGACTGTGCACCCGTCACACAGTCATCCATTGTGTCTAATTAGCTTAGCTTTTACAGAAGGCCGTCTGTCTTGTTTCCCCGACGCTGGTCGAATTGATTTTGCCCATTTGGGTCTGAATAAACGGCATCCCAAGCACTCGCCGTCGGACTGGTCAATATGGCTGAACACGGAACGCAGCCGGTTTTCAGCGACTGCGGTCATGTTCACTTTATTTAAGACAGATCTTGTCGTGACTCGTGAGCAGGCAGTACCAGCAGTATAGGAGCCTATTCTTACAGTACTAAAGAGGGCCAGGTGTTTAACCCATTCAATCCAGGAAAGCATCTGTGTCCTTTTAGCTATAGCACATACACGTAACCACTATCTCTAGGTAACCACAATGTATAGCAGCAAAAGTAGTTAATATACTGTAGTATCACAATCATTTTAACCCCTTTAACCATTATTTAATACTTTGGCTATTCAATACTTTGGCAGATATACAAGCTCATAAGCCTACAAGCTTGCAGATCGGCTATTATAGGGGCCGGGGGTCCCCTGGAACAAAATATTTTGGCGGCCAAATACATATCATTTTGGGGGTCCTTGACATGAAAAAGTTTGAGAACCACCGATATAGCAACTTAAGCTTTTCAGAAAACCGTTAGAAGACCTTTTTTAGAATCGGCCACAGGTCTTAATGAGTTGAGCGTAAAGACAGATCTTGCTGTGATCAAGCAGTACCAGCAGTAGCAGCTCTATTCTTACAGTATTAAAGAGGGCCAGGTGTTTAATATGAGGCAGAGTGCAAGCCAAGTCAGGGTCAAGGTGATGGATGCACACTAACAGACCACCCCCGAGCTTTTGCATTTAACGGGGGAAAAATAGCAATAGCATAAATAGCAGATCTACAAGCTCACAGCGCATCGCATGGCTATTTTTTTAATCGGGCTTAAGCGGACATTTTTTTGCCACCTTCTAGTTTTGTCAGCCATCAGGTTCAGACAACTGTGCAACACTGCAGCATGAATCTATCATTCTCATTCGGACAGCATATATATCAGCAAAATATCAAATATGAGAAGTATGGCGATATTGACTTCACCAGTAAGTGACAGCTTAGTGATGGAAGGTTTCATTTAATTTAGATCAACCCAGCATGGCATGCAAAGCCAAGTGGCTGTTCACAATGAACACTGAGGGCACATTACAGCACTTTCACTTCCTCCATTCAGACAACATAACAAAACAAAAGGCGAACGAATGGCCTGCTGGCAGGAGAGATGACGTTAATGATGTGGTTATGAATATCATTACTGCAATATTCAGGGAAGATATTGCATTCTGACTTGTCGTCAACACAGGGCAGCCAGTGTAAATAAGCAACCAGGTCAATGAAAACAAGGCCAAAAGAAGGAACTAGGCCACATGAAGTTTAAACCTATAGACCCCTTAACTGACGACGTCACACTGATAAGAACCAGTATGCGTGCCACCAGTATGCGCGCAATGAAACCCATTCTATCAGGTCTCGCTAGGATGCGCCTCACTAGCCAACACACAAGAGGGGGTTGGGGTGCGCACCCCAAAACAACAGGTTGGGAATTGATTGCGTGAAACAATCACCGGTGCGTTCAGTCTCGATGTTAGTAAACAAATAATTGGTCTATATACTGTACATCGGCTATTTATTTATTTTAATCGTGGAAAAAAATTAAAATATTTTCAGATGGGGGTCTATAGTGCAGACAAATACATATTAATTTGGGGATCCTCGACAAGAAAATGTTTTGGAATCACTGGTTTTACACATTGGGAAGCAAGATAAAGCAACTACACTTTAGAAACAAGCCCAAAAAACAGCAGCCCGCAAATACCAATACCAATGTTTTTTCCGTAAATTATCTAAACGCGTCGCTATCTAAACGCTATTCGCTTCACGCCGCGTTTCGAGCTTGTGGATCTGCCACCTTTGATACTTTTGAATTTGAATTGTGACAGTTTGGGATATAGGTTTCAGAGACTAACCCAAAGTTGCTTATAATAAGCGGACATTGGCAACACTGCAGAGTGCTAGCAAACATCCTCACACTTCTGCTGTCGTTTGAAAGTCTCTCCGGGGATACCGTGAGTGTTGGAGGAACTGGGGGGGTGGCTAATGATACAAACCTCACCCTAATGGAACAATGCCACTATTCATGTCTGCAATTTAATTGAATTACACCTCAGTGATCTCAAATGACAACGGAACACGGGGCAAGAGAGCCGGGCTGACAACTGTTACAAGAGACAACTGTTATGGAGGCTACGCAGGCTGGTGTCACGGTGGAGATTGGAGAACCCCCTTTGTAGCCTCTGTTTCTGCAAGCATTTCTATTTCTACGCCAGTGGTTCTCAAATGTTTTCATGTCAAGGACCCCAAATTCATATGTATACAGTGTGGACCCCATCTGAAAATAATTTGTGCCAAAATGTTTCAAATATATATAAAAAAATGATTTTTTTAAAAATTGTATCCCGCAATTTTTGTAACCCATTTTTTTCACCCGGTGCCAATTTCCTAAGTGATCCTGGGCGCTACACCAGCCCTACACCAGCACTACACCAGTCCCCCACTGGGGAGGCCAGGGCCGAGCTCATGCTTCCTTCAATGCATGAGAGCCAACTGACCTTCTTGTCACCTGACAGGGGGGGGTTTCCCTGGTAGGACGTAGCACGTGGAAGGAACACGTTATTCCAACCAGTTCCCTTTCCCCTCCATCAGGCGCCCCGGCTGTCATGGGGGAGGCGGTATAGCGACCAGGATTACTACATGTTTTTGTGAGGGTATTAACTACCCTAGGAGAAACGGGGAGAACATGTAAACTCCACACAGAGTAGGCATAAAAAAACGTTTTAAAGATACAAAAAAAAAAAAAATAGCAGATCTACAAGCCCACAACGTGTCGCACAGTGGTACGTTGTGGGCTTGTAGATCTGCTATTTTCAAAAGGTCGACATATATAGGGTTAAAGTGGTTGAACTGATTTTGCTATATTTATGCTATGTATGCTATATTAACCTTTTTTTTTTGCTGGGGACCCACTGGAACCCCGAACCCCACTTTAAGAACCACTGTCGACAGAACCAAATGTAAGGGTCCATTTGGTTCCATCTGTACACTCTCAGAGTTATGGGGGTCTACAGTATGTGGCCTAACTGCAAACCAAACTGGAGGTCCTAGAAATAAAAAAGTTTGAGTACCATTGCAGTAGTGAGTCAAAGGCCATATCTCCACTCTAAAACGAGACCGTCATCTTATTGTCTCCGCCAGGCCGAAAGGCATGGCGAGAGCGTATGTTTTCGCCCCTGTCCGTCCGTCCGTGTGTGTGTGTGTCCGTCCGTCCGTGTGTCCTGTCTGTGTGTTAGCACCAAATCTCAGGCACCGTTGGCCCGGTCGCTGCGAAACTGTGCACACACACTCCCTGGATGCCAATTCAGAACCTCTGCCTCAAATTCTTCACATAGGCCTATCATAGCGCCACCAGGAGGCCGATTTGTGCAAAACCCATTTTTCCCCATTACTCCTACAGTTTTTAACCAAACCTCATGCAAATCGGTACACAGTGGCCCTCATTTATCAACGCGGTGCAGCCCAAATAATGGGCGTAGGGCGAGATCACCGCACCTTTCGGCATTTATCAATATATCCTGACGTGGGCTTCATCCTACCATACGCTGAGATCTCACGTCTGGTCGAGACCAGTTGTTGACGTTGGCTGCGCCCGTTTATTCCATTCTAGACCTGCGGAGCAGCATTGTCTGACTGTCTGACAGGCATCTGGACACATAATCCACTCCTAAATGTATATCTACACTAATAAATAATCCCTGTGAAAATATAACATTTTATAAAGTAATTTAAACAAACTGCTTTAACAGTCATTCAGTTGCATTGGCTATTTGAAAATAGCAGATTTGCAAGCTCAAAAACGGGTCGCATCGCGACGCGTTGTGAGCTTGTAGATCTGCTATTTTCAAAATATACGAGCGCTTTTGCGCCGGGACTCGGGAGTCCCGCGGTCGGGACTGCCGACGATCTTTTCATGGACAGTGAGGTGTACAAACTTACAGTAGCTTGTCATATGTTATGGAGTTATGTCATAGAGAGTTTTGAAGACTACAACCTAGCTGGGTTAAGGATATAAACCCGACGCTCCAATCTCTTATTAACGTGGCGGAATCACTGGCGCCCGTCCGAGTCTCACGGGGAATATCCTACATGACTGCTTGTGCACTGCTCGGTATGGGTTAAATAAATTAATATACAAACGTATTCCATTCATGGCGATGTGATTGGTATCATAATATGTCATTCATGTAGGCTACAAGCCTACGTGACAAAGATTGTAACGCTACGGTACGGATTACAATACATGAAAAACACAGCTGGGCGGGCGTGTGTGTGTGTGTGTGTGTGTGTGTGTGTGTGTGTGTGAGAGTGAGAGTGAGAGTGAGAGAGAGAGAGAGAGAGAGAGAGGGGGGGCGTGTGCGTGTGCGTGTGTGGCGAGGCAGGCGGGGGAAACTCTTTCTCATTGGCTTTTGATGTCTTTGGTCGTATTCTGGTCCTTCTTCATGTCGTAAAATCGGGGCGTTTTGAGAATATTTAAGGGCGTGTTATTTAAATGACGCTAGGTTTCAGCCGTGACATTTATCAAGCCTGGGACCAAATGTAGGCACGGATCAGCTGTGTAGGATTCGTTGATAAATGTGACTTCGACGTTGGTGTACGGCTGAATATATGGAAAAATATAGGCTGGTTTATACGCTGCGTTGATAAATGAGGGCCAGTATCTCTATAGTCATGTGATCAACCCTGATCTGTCCTATTCCATCCTCATTGGCTAAGGTTACCATCCAAAGTTTGCAGGATTGGTCCGTTTTGAACAAACTGCCTCAAACCATGAACGCAGCTTGCCATTTCCATAAAATTGCACACGCACATTCCCACTAGGCCGAGGAAGAAATGCCACTTGAAACTTTTCACATCAGCCTCATGGTGGCGCTATAACATGCCGATTTGCATTTTTAACTATAACTGCACCGATCTGCGTGAAACTTTGCACGCCTACTCCCTAGAGGCCAAGGAAAAACATCTGCACTGCATTTTTCACATCTGCTTTTTATAGCGCCACCAGGAGGCCGACTTATGTCAAATACATTTTTGGATATTATTCATTCAGATTTTATCCAAACATCACGCACATCAGTACACAGTATCTCTATAGTCATGTGATCAAGACGCATCTGTCCGATATTTCATATTCCATCCTGATTGGCTAAGGTTGACTTCCAAAGTTTGCAGGATTGGTCCGTTTTGAACAAAATGTCTGAAATCATGAACGTGGCGTGCGATTTCCGTGAAAATTTGCACGCACATTCCCACTAGGCCGAGGAAGAAATGCCACCCTTTTCACATTGGCCTATTATAGCGCCACCAGGAGGCCACAATAACTGGCGGAGACCTGTGCTCCGAGGAGCACTTTTTCTAGTTATTTTTCTTTCCGTCGTGAAAATTTGTCTTTCGCTGTGACGCCATGCTGTGGAAAACACGCCCATAGGCTAAGCTCTGCAGGACGTGTTGTGATTGGCTAGCGAGACACATGATGAAATTAACTTCAAACTTCGCAGACGCGCTGTGATTGGCTAGCGAGACGCATGATGAAATTAATAATAATGTAAAAAATGTAAGCACGTCACTTCGCAGGACGTGCTGTGATTGGCTACCGAGATGCATGATGAAATTAATAACTCATAAATAGCACCGCTCACTTTTTTCAGTCAATTTGTGGTAGACGTAGATACAATTTCATAGGTAATACAAGAAAAACATTTATAAAGAAAAGATAACCACGTTAACATAACCCTTAACTGACAGTACACAAATGGAACTTAGAACCCCATTAAGACGGGAAAGTATCATTTTAGATTTGAACCACTTTAACCTTTTATACTTTGGATATTCAAAAATAGCAGATACACAATGAGCTTGTATATCTGCTATTTTTGAAAAATCATGAAAATGTGTGCAAATCTTTGAATATGAATTTTATTTAAAAGCGAACATTTGAAACTCAAATCTTTGCTTCTGGGGGTCCCTGGAACTAAATATTTTGAGATGGGGGTCCCCGGGCCAAAGACATATAATTTTGGGGGTCCTTGACATGAAAAGGTTTGAGCACCACTGATATTATAGCAACATAAGTGTTTCAGAAACCCGTTAGGATTTAGAAGACATTTGTAGATGTGTTCCCGGATTGAGTGGGTTAAGTTAAGGAACCCCGAGAGTCCCTGGACCCCACTTTGAGAACCACTGTTATAGGCCATGTTCCCCCTACCTACTACCACATGCCTCCAAGAGGACAGAAATAACACACAAGAGGAGCCATTTAAACAATGAGCCGTAATGTATCGCTTCAGGCGTGACGTTGGGGGAAGGTTTTTTTTCTAGGCGGCAACGCGTGCGGCAGTTAGCCAGCTAATGAGGTGTCAACTCTGCACTGCACGCTACTTAATCTGAGCCCGGCGTGTTCCGCGCCTTCCGTTACAGACATCCACACACCTGCAAACCCACATGATACACTGAACTAACCAGTGGTGGTCAAAGTACTCATCCCCAGTCAAAGTATAGATACTCCAGGTCAAATATTACTCGACTACAAGTGAAAGTTGCTCAGTCAATATGGAAGGGAGAATGGAAAGTGATTGCTTTTAAAAAATACTTCAGTATTCAAAAGTACAAATAGTACATTTTCTTTTTAATATCACAGCATTGCTGTATTGAAATGCATTGCTGTATTAAATCACAATTCCTCTTGATGCGACGTGTTGTGAGCTTGTAGATCAGCTATTTTCACTGTATTTGAAATAGGGCTGAAGTGGTTAATTCATAATGCACTTTTTCCCTTCCTAGAAATGTAGTGGAGCCAAAGTACAATATTTGTCTTGGAAATGTAGTGGAGTGAAAGTCATAACATAAGTATCCAAAATACTGTACTAATACCCAAGTAAAGATACTCGGACATACTCGTACTACATGTAAATGTACTTAAGTACAGTACTCATTAAGTAAATGTACTTAGTTACTGTCCACCACTGCCGTGAACAATTTGGGGGTGATGAAACTCTGCTAGCAAAGTTAAATGAATACTTGGCGCGGCAAGCTAGTACAATCCCAGCTCCACTCATCACACAAATGATGGTGAAATGTCTGTCAGCTTTCTGTGAGGGCTTTAGAAATGAGGGATATCTCAAAGTGAACATGCTTTCTGCGTTTCATATGAGACTGAGTGCCATAGTATTGTCGAGGTCCTTTGTAGAAAAGTCTGCAGCATATCTGGAATCCTTCTGTATTCAAATCCTGAGAGTTCATTTTACTCTGAAAGTGTTCAAATGGACCCGACTTTCAGAGTTTAAATTAACACTCAGGATCTTACAGTAGACTATAGAGATGACAGCCAGAGGAGAAGAAAGAAGGCACTAATTATAGAGCGCGATCCACCTAGCTTACAATAGCCCGTCAATGGTGTTTAGCTGCACACAAGACCTAAGGAATTGTCCTCGTAAAAAACACTGTGTTTAAATTGTCTGTTTTGAAGCATATTTGAGGGTTAAGGTCAGGTCACATATTATTGTTGTACGGTGTCATCATCTCACAAGCTTTGATTGTGCTGCCTGTGCCTCAGTGGAAAAGAGTCCAGGTATAGGGTGCTGCTGTGTCGCTCCTCTGCTTAAAACTAGACTAATAAAATAAACTATCTCAGAACCGCACTGTAAGATTGTTTTTTTTAGGCCACCATGGAAACCCAGTCCATGCCGCGAACAATCTTCTACCATGCCGTTGAAGGCACAAGGGGGCGGGGCTGGCGGGCTAAGTTAGTGCAGTGAGTGGCAGTTGGGGCAAACGCAGTCCCCACCAATATTATTTACGATTCTGTGCCTATCGGTACATAACTCGGACGACGCTTAGTCGACTAGCAGACCATCGGCCGGTCGTCGCGGGCACTCGCGCCTGGAGGCGCTCGGGGGCGCGACTCCTCGGCCTCAAGGTCTGCTGAGTCGGCGCGCCTCCGTCATGGTCCAAAACTATACTTTATCGGCGAAAAAAATAGTCTGCGGTTGTTTGAAAAAGTATTGTCCCAAGCGGAAGTCGAACCCAGACTCCCAGAGGTGGTGGATCGTAGTCCAATGATTAGCGAGGTGCGCCACTGAGGCCGGTGCTGAAATTGGGTATTCGGGTTGTATTAGAATGTGACGTCCTAACTCTTCTATTGTAGAGGAAAGAAGTCCCCGCCCGCTCGCCCGCCCAATAGGGGAAGCCTCGCCCCTTCGGGGCGAGGCTTGGTAGAAGATGGTATGGTAGAAGATTGTTCGCGTCCATGCCAGGATTACGCCCAAACTTCACCAGAAACAGTCGATTAAGCCCAAATCGAGTCGGGTATTAGGGGTTTGCAACACATCATCTGCCAGGCTGAAGCCCTCGTGTCGGTACAGTTTTATTCGCTCTCACCAGGTCTACGCAACCTTCGCTTTAGACTAATACTCAGCGGGAGATTTACAGAAGCAGGGGTGCACTTAAACGTTTGAATTCATTTTAATATTGCAAATAATAATCCAGCAGAAGGTACATGATCGTTATGAACTGCCTCAGATGTTCACATCTCTTCAGTCCCTTGTGGGCTGACCTAAAAAAAAACACGTGTTGCACTCAGTAACACTTTCGATGGGGGTAACAAATGAGAGTGGCGTGGGCTTTCATCAGAGGATTTCTATCGTATCAGTGCAAAGGAAGGAAGCCTAATACCGTGTATACTTCATATAATGACACTGAAGATCAGTTCTTGACAGCATTCATTGTATATGATGAAGTATGAATTAAACTTGATGCCGATGCATAAATGGCCCACCTTCAAACCCAGGTGTGTGCTATGCTTCAATCGCTCTTTAATTAAAGACTTCCACTGCAATGGTTACAATAGCAGGTTACTAGTACAAACATACTAAACTAGGTAGCTAATATAATAAACAAATGCATGATCGAACACGAACGTCTTTACACACTGAGATACGATCACGCCTTAAGCCTGATTCTCACATCTAAAGCCGATAATTTAATGGAGTTAGCAAGGTACAACTGAAGTTCAGGAGGGAAGACCAAGAGCTGATGACAACCACACACCCCTCCCAGCTACCCAGCCTGATCCCTCTCCACCCCTTGTGCTAACTCCTGCCAATCAGGGAGTCAACAACTCCGCCCCTGCACGCAAATTACTCATCTTGTCTTCGATCTAGCTGATGACAAATCCTCCCCACGTCAATGAGAGTGGTATTAAAAACCCTGCTTTGGTAACCTGTCAGTGTGTACCGCCAATCTCACGTCTCCGTACCATGTCAGATTAGCTGTGATGTCTGTTTACCTGTACAGGTGTACGCATGCGCGCATGTCTACGGAGACAGTCCAAGGTACGATTTACCTTTACCTCAGCCCCCTACCCTTCAGTCAGGAAGCAAAGACATAACACTTATATACACACTTAACTACTTTCAAGTGAGGTCCCTATTTTGCGCATGACATTACAGGTAGACATTTTCCCAAAACTTTCAAAAATTTACAAAGAAGTATATAAAAATAAAGAACAGCAAATCTACAAGCATCACAATGTGTTGTGATGGAGCGTATTGTGAGCTTGTAGATCTATTGTCTCTATTCATCGTACGACAAAGTCTGATGTCACAGTACGAAAGAGCTCTAGAAGAGCTCCGACATCTAACCCCTCTGTTTTCTGGACTGGTGGTTAGACGTCAGAGCTCTGGAGCAACTACACGAGCTTCAACAAATGGTGACTGTCTTGTTCTCATGTGCAAGAGCTCATTTGGACAGTCTGCCTTCTCAGTAAAGGGAGAAAAACTTTGGAACTCTTTGCAAACAGATCTAAAACTAGAGAGTGATGGTAATGT
The DNA here is from genome assembly GCF_963280865.1 of Gymnoscopelus braueri. Lineage (NCBI taxonomy): Eukaryota > Metazoa > Chordata > Actinopteri > Myctophiformes > Myctophidae > Gymnoscopelus > Gymnoscopelus braueri. The sequence goes on along the minus strand of NC_137616.1, from coordinate 36,322,159 downwards.
GTTTAACAGAGGACTTAAATTGTGGTTAAAATCAAATCAACAGTGCTCACATGAATAGTTTCTGACTGGTTATTGGAAGATTAGTGTTTCTAAATTATTATTTACACACACACACACACACACACACACACACACACACACACACACACACACACACACACACACACACACACACACACACACACACACACACACACACACACACACACACACACACACACACACACACACACACACACACACACACACACACACACACACGCTACATGGCCATTACATAATGTTATGTAATGGCCAAAGATATGCAAGTGATGAGCACAATGATCAAAATCATTTAATCTTTTTTTCACCAAAAATCTTTGTAAACATTGATCGAGATCAACAATTGTGATACAATACAAATTCAGCAAAAGTAATCCGGATTATTATTTGTGTCATAATCATCTAATTGCCCTAACACACACAAACACACACATACACACACGCGCACAAGCGAGCGCAAAAGCACGCTCACGAGCACGCACGCACATTCAATCTTCTTCTGTTTGTACCTTACTAACTCACTTTCTATTTCTATACTCACTCTTCATCTTTCTCGATCAGTCACACTGTTCTCTCTCTCTCTCACTCTCTCTCTCTTTCTCACTCTCACACATACACACACACTGTACGTACATACATACACACACAGAGCTCATTTTGTCCTACACATGCCGAGTCATGCAGAAAACACAAGGGGAGCTTTTTTGGTTTTGAATCCCTGAGAACACAGCGAAAGGCAATAACCTGAGACATCTGAAGACAGATCTGTCTGTCTACAGACAGACAGACAGACAGACAGACAGACAGACTGACTGACTGACTGACTGACTGACTGACTGACTGACTGTGAGACTGTCACAAACTATGCCCATTTTTCTTTTCTTTTTTAATCTGATATTTTTGCCAAATGGCACGGACGTATGATAGTCAGACAGACAGACAGAGAGGCTGACACACAATCAGGCTGACAGACAGACAGACAAACAGTCTGCCTGATAAGACAGCCAGACAGATAATCTGACTGTCTGACAGACATATACTGTAGTCAGCCAGCCAGCCAGCCAGCCAGCCAGCCAGATAGACAGACTTATTCTTCTCTTTCTCTCCTGTAACATCATGCCATCTTGCCTCTCCCCCTCTGCTCTATTCTTCTCAGCCTCTCATCCCCACCTCGACTGCTCATCATTATTCTTCACCTCTTTTTTCCCCACTCACCCTATCCAATCCATTTATCCCTCCTACGTTTCATTCCTTTATTTTCCTTTCATTCCCCCCCCCCGCTGGTAAACCTCTTTGCTTTGCTGCTGCAGCTTATCTCTCCATCTCTCCATCTCTTCATCCCTCCATCCTCTCCTCCTCTGGTCACCTCTACTGCACTCCCGCTCATCTGCTCTCCGCTCATATCCTTCCTCCTCTCCATCTCGCATCTTTTATCCTCTGTCTGTCTGTCTGTCTGTCTGTCTGTCTGTCTGTCTGATCACTAGGTCAATCAGCATCATATTCTTGTGCACTTGACGGTACAGGCACAATCATCCCTCCAGGCTATGGGATAAGCATACCCACTAGCCAATTACAATACTCTCCTGTCCCTCTGGCTTATGGGATGTACAGTAGCTGGTCTAGTCAATTGCAGACATGGAAGTTTGCAAGCTGACATTACATTGACAGCAACGCAGATGTGAAAACATACGCCCCAAAACCTCCATTCACATTCAACTCAGTCCAAGGTGTCACAAGTCAGAGAGACAGATGGACAGAGGTTCTACTGAGCGCACCTTTCACATTCCTACCTGTTCTCCTCTCCTCCCTAGTTGTTTACATTCCTTCCATGATCATGTTTTTCCTCTCCTTCCAACCACAGACCTCTTCCCCTATTCTCTCTTCTCCTCTTCTTCACCTCTTCATTTCCCCCCGGCTCCCCATCTCCTCTTCATCCTCGCTTCCTCCTCCCTGCCTTTACCATTTACATAGCGTTCCCTTTCCTCTCCTCTCCTCCTCCAGGAGAACCTTTCACATTCATCTGCATGCTCCTCAGGTCCACTTCTCGATTAACGGGGATCAATCAGAGCCCAGTCTGCCCAGACACTTGCTTAAAATGGCCAATGAGTCGTTCCAGAGGCTCCCAAATAAAACAGAGGTCCTCAGTTTCAGTCCCACACGGACATTCAAACACGGTCACATCTGCAGGGAAGACGGCCAGAGAGTGACCGTGAGAGAGAGACAGAGACAGAGACAAGAGAGAGAGACGTGCCGGTCTATAGAGCGAGGTGAATCTTAAAGGTTGAATAGGTAATACAAGCAGCCAGGGAACGGATAATGCCGTACACACACACGGTGCAGAGAAATGCAACGATTTCGCCTCTCTCTGTGGAATGTTTCTATGTGCGAGAGTCGCTGTCACTCCTATGTGCAGAAAAACATTGGGCCCGATTCACTAAGCGGGTCGTAAATAACGTGTGAATAAAGTGACTAAAGGGGTGCGTATTTTCGATAAGCACAAATGGATAATCGATAAGTGCAATTCACCAACCGGCGTGTAAATCTCTGATATGTGTGTATCGCCGGTCTTCCTCATTTTTGTCTGACAGTCAGAGGCGCGTTCACTGTGGAGAATCATTTGCATTGCTACACGCCCCATTTAAGACCTTAAAAGGCAACCGGAAACTGACTAAATACGTCACTACTCTTCAAAAAGGGACAGATCTACTGACAACGTGGCGCGACGCACCGCATGACAACTTGCAGATCAGCGCAAGCAAGGCCCTCCCGCGGTTAAACGTTTAAATAGCCGACTCTCACATGTAATGAAGAGAATAAGAAGTTTGTTTACAGTTTAACCTCACGACCAAAGACTAATAAAAACTTGGAATGGATATTATATAAGCCCTTTCTACTGAACAATCACTCACACACCTTTGCCGAGGTAAAAAGATGATGCTGGAAATCTGGAATCCGCCTATATTTATCAGAGCTTCATTGATTACTGAGGGGAATCTGTCCTTTGGACGAACCCTCCATTGTCCGACTCCTACATCGGAATTGGATATGGAGTAATGGACACAGGCAGCTAGATTTCATCCTATCCTCATTAAGGTAAGACTGCGTTCATTGTGATGGGCAATATTATAAATTCAATAGCGCTAAGTTGGCATGAAAGTCCCAAAAGACAAAACTGTGGCCACACTTGCAAACACGCCTAATAATTCAGCTCTAAATGCGTCAACTGAAAATTTGAAAATGTTGGGGCACATACATATTTTAATTTGAGGTTTGGCACTATTGAAATTGATGAAATATAAGGCATTCTGACATATAAGCAAGCTTTGGTCCCATAAGTCATGCCTCCGAGCAGACGTGAGACAGAGTGTGCCTGCGTCCAAATTCATGGACAATTTTTATTGAATCAGACACCTTGAATCAGAACGCCGGTACGATCAAAATATGGGCGTAAACTGCTTAGTGAATCGGGCCCCTTGACACAAGAGTGCAGAGCCGAGGGGACTACGATACTAAGTCATGTGTTCAATACCATGTGTCTTTACAAAAAAAAAAAAAATTGATAAGAATTTGGCTGTGGACCCCATCTCAAAAGTATTTTGTGCCAGGGGCCCTCCAGAAGCAAAGATTTGAGTTAACAATGTTTTCAAAAATAGCTTGTAGATCTGCTATTTTTGAATAGCCAAAGTATAAAATATGGTTTGAGTGGTTCAAATTAATTGTGACTCTAATTTTGACCCCCCGGTACCCCCCAAAAGACCCCTAGGGCTCCCCGTACCACACTTTGAGAACCAATGTTTATACCTTCTATGAGTGTGTG